>NC_092162.1:66753678-66883678 GCF_045791955.1 Oncorhynchus clarkii lewisi
ACTGTTACTGTATCCCTTATGTAAATTGTATGACCCACTACAGAGTGTATTCATGTGTGTAAGCAGTTTGGAGAGAAATCTATCCTCCCACATTGAAAATCCGTGGTTGCAAGGTGAATAATGAAGACAGAGTGTATTAAATATACGGGATATCTTTGCTGAATCACTCTGTACAGAGACCTACAGGATATCTGTTCTGGACCACTCTATACAGAGACCTACAGGATATCTGTTCTGGACCACTCTATACAGAGACCTACAGGATATCTGTTCTGGACCACTCGTTACAGAGACCTACAGGATATCTGTTCTGGACCACTCTGTACAGAGACCTACAGGATATCTGTTCTGGACCACTCTGTACAGAGACCTACAGGATATCTGTTCTGGACCACTCTGTACAGAGACCTACAGGATATCTGTTCTGGACCACTCTGTACAGAGACCTACAGGATATATGTTCTGGACCACTCTATACAGAGACCTACAGGATATCTGTTCTGGACCACTCTGTACAGAGACCTACAGGATATCTGTTCTGGACCACTCTGTACAGAGACCTACAGGATATCTGTTCTGGACCACTCTGTACAGAGACCTACAGGATATCTGTTCTGGACCACTCTGTACAGAGACCTACAGGATATCTGTTCTGGACCACTCTATACAGAGACCTACAGGATATCTGTTCTGGACCACTCTATACAGAGACCTACAGGATATCTGTTCTGGACCACTCTATACAGAGACCTACAGGATATCTGTTCTGGACCACTCTATACAGAGACCTACAGGATATCTGTTCTGGACCACTCTATACAGAGACCTACAGGATATCTGTTCTGGACCACTCTGTACAGAGACCTACAGGATATCTGTTCTGGACCACTCTGTACAGAGACCTACAGGATATCTGTTCTGGACCACTCTATACAGAGACCTACAGGATATCTGTTCTGGACCACTCTGTACAGAGACCTACAGGATATCTGTTCTGGACCACTCTGTACAGAGACCTACAGGATATCTGTTCTGGACCACTCTGTACAGAGACCTACAGGATATCTGTTCTGGACCACTCTATACAGAGACCTACAGGATATCTGTTCTGGACCACTCTGTACAGAGACCTACAGGATATCTGTTCTGGACCACTCTATACAGAGACCTACAGGATATCTGTTCTGGACCACTCTGTACAGAGACCTACAGGATATCTGTTCTGGACCACTCTGTACAGAGACCTACAGGATATCTGTTCTGGACCACTCTGTACAGAGACCTACAGGATATCTGTTCTGGACCACTCTATACAGAGACCTACAGGATATCTGTTCTGGACCACTTGTTACAGAGACCTCCAGGAAATTAGCCTATGGGCACTGCTACCCATAGAGAGAGAGAGAGAGAGAGAGAGAGGCGGGAGGAAGGGAGATGGATAGAGAGAGATAGGGTTATAAAATAGTCTACTGTAATGTCAATCACAGTGGGCATGTAAAGATTCATAGGAGTCACATGAAAACATGCATAAAAAGAGGGACTGAAGGTTGTTAGTTATAAATTCATGGAAGTTGACAAGAAACTCCTCCATGCAGGGCGGCTCATTAATGTAAATAACATGGTTGAATAATCCGCAGGACCCACCAATTATATAACCTGATCTCGCTGTGTGGTGGGAGGGAGGGAGCTGGATGTTGAGAGAGAGAGATTGACTCAGAAATAGAGAGAATCAGAGAGATGGGGAGTGAGGGAGAGAGAAAGAGAAGAGAGAGAGATTGGATCATTGGTCACCCTCCCTCAACACCCACGCACAGTTTAGCTAATAGTCATGCAGAGGACGATACACATCGACGAAATAAACATACCAGTGTTGATATTTGCATATTTGTCATTTTCCAACTTGCAGTTTATGAATGCTTCATTGAGTAACTCAAATCAGCAGCGTGCTAAAGGGTTTGTTTGTGTGGTTTGTGTTGTACTATAGGAGAAAGCCTCGTATAGTTTTCTCTAGAGAAATTCAATATTTGGTAAGTCAATTACAGGGTTCACTGAATCTCTCTACTCCATTTTAAATCATGTCACAAAATCAGCATTGCAAATATGAAAAGCTTAAAAGGAAACACACACACAAAAAATGCAATTATACAACACCTTGTTCTCCACTGTGCTTATTTGATTGCTGATAGTGGATGAGGCCAACGTTCTAGTGATATGGGCTTAATGCCTTGATTCATAACCTCCATCGCTTACTAAACCATCCCTGCAGTCCAGACTCAGAGGCATTGATTTAGAGCCCAACAGGGTCAACTAGTCTGAAAATGATACATGAAATCAATAGAATCATATCAATCATTCATGCCATGAGCACTGAGCAGTCGGGGAACAGAGGTACAGCATGTCTCTACACCTCTACAGTCGGGGAACAGAGGTACAGCATGCCTCATCACCTCTACAGTCGGGGAACAGAGGTACAGCATGTCTCTACACCTCTACACCTGCATATTGACCAGGGTCATGGCTGTTCCAATCATGTGAACTCTTCTGTCTGCAGTAGACATGTCCACAGGGACCAGAGATAGACTCTGTCTGCAGTAGACATGTCCACAGGGACCAGAGATAGACATAGGGTCACAGACAGTAGGGTCACAGCCAGGAGCGGACTGGCATTTACCCGAAATGTAAGATTTAGCCCAGTGGGTCTTTTTGTTGTTGCACAAAATAATAATTATCTGACTGAGGGGGGGGGGGGGTGCCGGTGTGTTACGAATGCCAGGGCCTGATCTCTGGTCCCAGTTCGTCCCTGGTCACAGCTCCATGAACGGCTCCCTCCCATAGACTTTACTACTATACAGACTGGGACATTTTTAAAATTTGCTTTAATTTCACATCTACAACTGCGACCTGGCCAAGATAAAGCAAAGCAGTGCGACACAAACAACAACACAGAGTTACACATGGAATAAACAAGCATACAGTCAATAACACAATAGAAAAAGTCTATATACAGTGTGTGCAAATGAGGTAGGATAAGGGCGGTAAGGCAATAAATAGGCCATAGTGGCGAAATAATTACAATATAGCAATTAAACACTGGAGTGATAGATGTGCAGAAGATGAATGTGCAAGTAGAGATACTGGGGTGCAAAGGAGCAAAACAATCAAATAGAAAACAGTATGGGGATGAGGTAGTTGGATGGACTATTTACAGATGGGCTATGTACAGGTGCAGTGATCTGTGAGCTGCTCCGACACCTGGTGCTTAAAGCTAGTGAGGGAGATATGAGTCTCCAGCTTCATTGATTTTTGCAGTTCGTTCCAGTCATTTGGCAGCAAAGAACTGGAATGAAAGGCGGCCGAAGGATAAATTGGCTTTGGGGGTGACCAGTGAAATATACCTGCTGGAGCGCGTGCTACGGGTGGGTGCTGCTATGGTGACCAGACATAGTAATCTAACATAACATATACATATTAATCTAACCTCCCATAGGCTTTACTATTATACAGTCTGGGACACATTAAGCTAAACTCTGATACTTCCTGTCTGTAAAGTATCGATAGAATAGACCCACACTGCTTCACAGTCACTGAGATGAGCAGCAGGTAGACAGCTGTTCTCAGCTGTCTGACAATGTACGTGATGCATGCAGAGTATCATCCATGAAGAGAATGTTCTAGACATCTTCAAATAAATCAGGATAATATTTGGGGATTATTTGATCTCAGATTGGATTCTGAAATGTAAAGAGGGCACAGAG
Source organism: Oncorhynchus clarkii lewisi (assembly GCF_045791955.1). NCBI lineage: Eukaryota > Metazoa > Chordata > Actinopteri > Salmoniformes > Salmonidae > Oncorhynchus > Oncorhynchus clarkii. The sequence goes on from NC_092162.1 coordinate 66,757,434, forward strand.
AATGACAGGCTCTATGAATAGGCATGTGAGTCACACAACAGTAGGCTTTATTGGTGGCAGTGCACAGCATTTCACAGTGTTACTTACGCACTGGGGATATATTTGGAATCCAGGGAGGAACTGCAAGTTCAAAAATGTTACTATTGCTTTGAGTGTGTGTGTGTGTGTGTGTGTGTGTGTGTGTGTGTGTGTGTGTGTGTGTGTGTGTGTGTGTGTGTGCATGAGCATTTGCATGAGCATATGTGTGTGTGTGTGTGTGTGTGTGTGTGTGTGTGTGTGTGTGTGTGTGTGTGTGTGTGTGTGTGTGTGTGTGTGTGTGTGTGTGTGTTTATAAATCAAATCAAATCAAATGTTATTGGTCACATACACATGGTTAGCAGATGTTAATGCGAGTGTAGCGAAATACGAGTGTAGCGAAATGCGAGTGTAGCGAAATGCGAGTGTAGCGAAATGCGAGTGTAGCGAAATGCTTGCGCTTCTAGTTCCGACAATGCAGTAATATCTAACAAGTAATCTAACAAATTCACAACTACTTTATACACACAAATGTAAAGGGATGAATATATATATATATGGATGAGCGATGGCCGTGCAGCATAGGCAAGATGCAGTAGATGGTATAGAACAGTATATACATATGAGATGAGTAACGTAGGATATGTAAACATTATTAAAGTGGCGTTATTTAAAGTGACTAGTGATACATTTATTAAGTCCATTTATTAAAGTGACCAGAGATTTGAGTCAGTATGTTGACAGCAGCCTCTCTATGTTAGTGATGGCTGTTTAACAGTCTGATGGCCTTGAGATAGAAGCTGTTTTTCAGTCTCTCTGTCCCAGCTTTCATGCACCTGTAATGACCTCGCCTTCTGGATGATAGCGGGGTGAACAGGCAGTGAATTGGGTGATTGTTGTCCTTGATGATCTTTTTGGCCTTCCTGTGACATCGGGTGGTGTAGGTATTCCTGGAGGGCAAGGTAGTTTGCCCCCGGTGATGCGTTGTGCAGACCGCACCACCCTCTGGAGAGCCTTTCGGTTGAGGGCGGTGCAGTTGCCATACCAGGCGGTGATATAGCCCGAAAGTATGATCTCGATTGTGCATCTGTGCCTAAGTGTGTGAGTGTTTTAGGTGACAAGCCAAATTTCTTCAGCCTCCTGAGGATAAAGAGGCGCAGCTGCGCCTTCTTCACCACACTGTCTGTGTGGGTGGACCATTTCAGTTTGTCCGTGATGTGTACGCCGAGGAACTTAAAACGTTCCACCTTCTCCACTTCTCCAGAGATTAAATATGTCCTTAAACACACTTTGCCATCTGGTCTGCGCATGCTCTGAGGACGCGGCTAGGGATGTCGTCTTGACCGGCGGCCTTGCGAGGGTTAACATGTTTAAATGTCTCACTCACGTCGGCCACGGAGAAGGAGAGCCCACAGGCTTTGGTAGCGGGCCATGTCAGTGGCACTGTATTGTCCTCAAAGCAAGCAAAGAAGTTGTTTAACTTGTCTGGGAGCAAGACGTCGATGTCCGCGACGGGGCTGGTTTTCTTTTTGTAATCCGTGATTGACTGTAGACCCTGCCACATACGTCTCGTGTTTGAGCCGCTGAATTGCGACTCTGCTTTGTCTCTATACTGACGCTTTGCTTGTTTGATTGCCTTGCGGAGGGAATAGCTGCTGCACTGGTTGTATTCGGTCATGTTTCCAGTCGCCTTGCCACGATTAAAAGCGGTGGTTCGCGAATGCTGCCATCAATCCACGGTTTCTGGTTAGGAAATGTTTTAATAGTCACAGTGGGTACAACATCTCCGATGAACTTCGAGTCATCTTATCCGATTGGTCAGACCAGCGTTGGACAAAGCTGAGCAATGGCGTTTCCTGTTTTAGTTTCTGTCTATAGGCTGAGAGCAACAAAATGGAGTCATGGTCAGATTTGCCGAAGGGAGTACAGGAGAGAGCTGGTTTCCAGTTTACATAGAGTCCAGTGAAGTTCTTTCAGGGCCGAAGAGATATCTGCTTGGGGGGGGAGGGGGGGGATATACACAACTGTGACTATTATCGAAGAGAATTCTCTTGGAAGATAATGCGGTCGGCATTTGATTGTAAGGAATTCTAGGTCAGGAGAACCCTTCTTCTTACCAGAGAGATGTTTGCTTCTGTCGGCGTAATGCATGAAGAAACCGGGTGGCTGTACCGACTCTGACAACATATCTCGAGTGAGCCATGTTTCCGTGAAACAGAGAATGTTACAATCTCTCCGCTTCTGGAAAGATGTATTCCTGGTCATAATGTTGGTAAAGTTGTCATCGCTTTTATATCCAATAGTTCTTCCTGGCTGTATGTAATAGTACTTGAGATTTTCTATTATATTTAACCACAAATCCTCTATTCTATTTAACCACATATCCTCTATTCTATTTAACCACAGATCCTCTAGTCTATTTAACCACATATCCTCTATTATATTTAACCACAGATCCTCTAGTCTATTTAACCACAGATCTAGTCTATTTAACCACAGATCCTTTAGTCTATTTAACCACAGATCCTCTAGTCTATTTAACCACAGATCCTCTATTCTATTTAACCACAGATCCTCTAGTCTATTTAACCACAGATCCTCTAGTCTATTTAACCACAGATCCTCTATTCTATTTAACCACAGATCCTCTAGTCTATTTAACCACAGATCCTCTAGTCTATTTAACCACAGATCCTCTAGTCTATTTAACCACAGATCCTCTAGTCTATTTAACCACAGATCCTCTATTCTACTTAACCACAGATCCTCTAGTCTATTTAACCACAGATCCTCTAGCCAAACAAGCCATTATATTTACCATCCTCTGCTAAGCTCTGGTCATATACAAACACACTAATGATCCTAAACGCACAAATTAAGTGGTTAAATTAGGAAAATATCATTACTAAACATCCTACTCTAAATCGCTTTCATAATGTTCTATGAAGCTAAGCCAGTAACTGTACTTCAGCCTACTGCTGTAGTGCTTGTTTGGGAGTTATAAGGAAACTTCCTGTTCTGGGTGGGAGACACAGGGAGACTTCCTGTTCTGGGTGGGAGACACAAGGAAACTTCCTGTTATGGGTGGGAGACACAGGGAGACTTCCTGTTCTGGGTGGGAGACACAAGGAAACTTCCTGTTCTGGATGGGAGACACAGAGAGACTTCCTGCTCTGGGTGGGAGACAAAGAGACTTCATCTCCTTTGAGTAGCGGGTCTATCTCTGTGCTCCAGCCTGAGAGCCTAAAGCATGACAGCAACATTCTGAACAGAGCCTAAGGCATGATAGAAACATTCTTAACAGAGCCTACAGCATGACAGAAACATTCTAAACAGAGCCTAAAGCATGGCAGAAACATTCTGAACAGAGTGTAAGGCATGACAGAAACAGTCTGAACAGAGTGTAAGGCATGACAGAAACAGTCTGGACAGAGTGTAAAGCATGACAGAAACAGTCTGAACAGAGTGTAAGGCATGACAGAAACAGTCTAAACAGAGTGTAAAGCATGACAGAAACATTCGAAACAGAGCCTAAAACATGACAGCAACATTCTAAACAGAGCCTAAAGCATGGCAGAAACATTCTGAACAGAGTGTAAGACATGACAGAAACATTCTAAACAGAGCCTAAAGCATGACAGAAACAGTCTGAACAGAGTGTAAGGCATGACAGAAACATTCTAAACAGAGTGTAAGGCATGGCAGAAACATTCTAAACAGAGTGTAAGACATGGCAGAAACATTCTAAACAGAGTGTAAAGCATGGCAGAAACATTCTAAACAGAGCCTAAAGCATGACAGAAACATTCTAAACAGAGTGTAAGGCATGGCAGAAACATTCTGGACAGAGTGTACGGCATGACAGAAACATTCTAAACAGAGTGTAAGGCATGACAGAAACATTCTAAACAGAGTGTAAAGCATGACAGAAACATTCTGGACAGAGTGTAAGGCATGACAGAAGCAGTCTGAACAGAGCCTAAAGCATGGCAGAAACATTCTAAACAGAGTGTAAGGCATGACAGAAACATTCTAAACAGAGTGTAAGGCATGACAGAAACATTCTGAACAGAGCCTAAAGCATGGCAGAAACATTCTAAACAGAGCCTAAAGCATGACAGAAACATTCTAAACAGAGTGTAAGGCATGGCAGAAACATTCTAAACAGAGCCTAAAGCATGACAGAAACATTCTAAACAGAGTGTAAGGCATGGCAGAAACAATCTAAACAGAGTGTAAGGCATGGCAGAAACATTCTAAACAGAGCCTAAAGCATGGCAGAAACATTCTAAACAGAGCCTAAAGACTGACAGAAACATTCTAAACAGAGTGTAAGGCATGGCAGAAACATTCTAAACAGAGCCTAAAGCATGGCAGAAACATTCTAAACAGAGTGTAAGACATGACAGAAACATTCTAAACAGAGCCTAAAGCATGGCAGAAACATTCTAAATAGAGTGTAAGGCATGACAGAAACAGTCTGAACAGAGTGTAAGGCATGACAGAAACAGTCTGAACAGAGTGTAAGGCATGACAGAAACATTCTAAACAGAGTGTAAGGCATGACAGAAACATTCTAAACAGAGTGTAAGGCATGACAGAAACATTCTAAACAGAGTGTAAGACATGACAGAAACATTCTGAACAGAGTGTAAGGCATGACAGAAACATTCTAAACAGAGTGTAAGGCATGGCAGAAACATTCTAAACAGAGTGTAAGACATGACAGAAACCGTCTGAACAGAGCCTAAAGCATGGCAGAAACATTCTAAACAGAGTGTAAGGCATGACAGAAACATTCTAAACAGAGCCTACAGCATGGCAGAAACATTCTAAACAGAGCCTAAAGCATGGCAGAAACATTCTAAACAGAGCCTAAAGCATGGCAGAAACATTCTAAACAGAGCCTAAAGCATGACAGAAACATTCTAAACAGAGTGTAAGACATGACAGAAACATTCTAAACAGAGCCTAAAGCATGACAGAAACATTCTAAACAGAGTGTAAGACATGACAGAAACATTCTAAACAGAGTGTAAGGCATGACAGAAACATTATAAACAGAGCCTAAAGCATGACAGAAACATTCTAAACAGAGTGTAAGGCATGACAGAAACATTCTAAACAGAGTGTAAGGCATGGCAGAAACATTCTAAACAGAGTGTAAGGCATGACAGAAAAATTCTAAACAGAGTGTAAGGCATGACAGAAACATTCTAAACAGAGTGTAAGGCATGACAGAAACATTCTAAACAGAGTGTAAGGCATGGCAGAAACATTCTAAACAGAGCCTAAAGCATGACAGAAACATTCTAAACAGAGTGTAAGACATGACAGAAACATTCTAAACAGAGCCTAAAGCATGGCAGAAACATTCTAAACAGAGCCTAAAGCATGACAGAAACATTCTAAACAGAGCCTAAAGCATGGCAGAAACATTCTAAACAGAGCCTAAGGCATGGCAGAAACATTCTAAACAGAGCCTAAAGCATGACAGAAATATTCTAAACAGAGCCTAAAGCATGGCAGAAACATTCTGAACAGAGTGTAAGACATGACAGAAACCGTCTGAACAGAGCCTAAGGCATGACAGAAACATTCTAAACAGAGCCTAAAGACTGACAGAAACATTCTAAACAGAGTGTAAGGCATGGCAGAAACAGTCTGAACAGAGTGTAAGGCATGGCAGAAACATTCTAAACAGAGCCTAAAGTATGGCAAAAACATTCTAAACAGAGCCTAAAGCATGGCAGAAACATTCTAAACAGAGCCTACAGCATGGCAGAAACATTCTAAACAGAGCCTAAAGCATGGCAGAAACATTCTAAACAGAGCCTAAAGCATGGCAGAAACATTCTGAACAGAGTGTAAGGCATGACAGAAACAGTCTGGACAAAGTGTAAAGCATGACAGAAGGAGTGGGGGACAGACAAAGCAACTGATATTTCTGTCACAGTGCTTCAGAAACAGAAATTAAATGGAGCATGTTTTGAGTGGAGTCAGGGCTGAGCCAGGGGCGGTGGGGGGATAGATGAGGCCAGGACACAGAGCGGGTTCTATGAGCAGGGACCCCGGTGCAAATTGGCTCAGTGGCGTGAAAGCACTGGACATATTATAGTTTGATTACATTTTAGGGAGTATTCTGAGTAAAAATAAACGTATTTTTACTTGTTGAAACAAAGTTGGGAGGGGGGGGGTAGATTTTCAGATTATTTTCTCTGCACGTTGAACGAGTGGATTACTCAAATCTATGGCGCCAACTAAACTGACTTTTTGGGATATAAAGAAGGATTTTATCTAACAAAATGACACTACATGTTATAGCTGGGTTCCTTTGGATGACAAATCAGAGGAAGATTTTCAAAAAGTAAGTGAATATTTAATCGTTATATGTGAATGTATGAAACCTGTGCTGGTGGAAAAATATTTTGATGTGTGGCGCCGTCCTCAATCAATTGCATGGAATGTTTTCTCTGTAATATCTACTGTATATCGGACAGTACAGTTAGATTAACAAGAATTTAAGCTTTCAGCCGATATAAGATATATGTACTTAAATGTTTCAAATCCATATTATTTATGATTATTTATTTGAATTGCGCGCCCTCCAGTTTCATGGGAAGTTGTTCTGCTAGCGGGACACCGATCCTGCATTATGAAATAATGACATTAACAATATTTTAGAGCTTTTTAATGGCAATTTCAAAATAGTGGACATTCAATTGCCAAAACATTCAAAGTATTTCCATTGTCTCTGAGAGGTCCCCATTGGGTTGACATCAATAGAAACATAGAAAATTACTATGAAATAATACAATATTTCAGTTGTGTAAATTACTATATTGATTCATTTATTATTTGTAATTCCTTGAAGTGATACCTCCTCAATTTGGCAATGAATCCCTTTATCTAGAGTAAGATGAACTCATGGGTACCATTTTTATGTCTCTATGTGCGGTATGAAGGAAGTTGCTAACTAGCATAATTGCTAACTAGTGTTAGCAGAATGACTAGCATGCTAGCAGATACCCATAGACTTCCAGTCATTGTGCTAACGTTTGTTAGCATTGGCTCGCAAAAATACCTCTCACTTCCTTCATAATGGACACAGAGACATACAAATGGTATTCACGAGTTCATTTGACTCTGGTGTAGTAGAAAAGGGCCTCGTTGTCAAAATCCAGAAGTATCCCTTTAAAGTCATCATCTTGTCTCTGCTCAGGCAGTAGCAGCCAGCCAGCGTTATCTCATCAATGTTATCTCATTGCTCCCCATACTGTACTGTCCTAAGTCATCCTATTTATCTAGGCTAGACTGCTTTCACCAACTGTCTCTATCCCGCTCTCTCCTTGTGTTGTGTACATTCCTCTCTCATGCGGTCTGTGTGTATCTAACCTAATGTACCAGGCGTAAAAGTGTACCCACCTTTGTCCGTTCAGGAAAAAACAGGCCCAATGGATTATGTTCATTGTAGTTCATTTCCATGATTCTGAGCTGAACTAGGTTGAATATTTGTGAAAACTACAACTCCCTTCAACCCAGCATCACACATAGTCCTTGACTTGTTTTCACATGAATTATTTGTTTTCTCTCTAGAAAAACGGTGCATTGGGCACACAAAAAAACCCAGAACTAAATAGAATTTAAGTAATTGAACCGATATTGGTCAATTAGTTGTTTTAAAATACAAAATAAGACATTTCAGTTCATCTTTTAGCACTACCCACTGGGCACAAACGTTTGTTCCAGGTTGGTTCAACATCATTTCATTGAAATAACATGGAAACAACGTTGATTCAACCATTGTGTGTGCCCAGTGTGTTCACACCAGTGGTGGAAAAAGTACCCAATTGTAATACTTGAGTAAAAGTATAGATACCTTCATAGAAAGTTACTCAAGTAAAAGTGGAAGTCACTCAGTAAAATACTACTTGAGTAAAAGTATGGATACTTTAATAGAAAATTATTCAAGTAAAAGTGAAAGTCAACCAGTAAAATCCTACTTGAGTAAAAGTCTAAAAGTATTTGGTTTTAAATATATTTAAGTATCAAAAGTAAATGTAATTGCTGAAATGTACTTAGGTATCAAAACTAAAAGTATAAACCATTTCAAATTCCTTATATTATGCAAACCAGATGGCACAATTATTACAAAAAAAATGGCGGATAGTCAGGGGACACTCCAATACTCAGACATAATTCACAAACTAAGTATGTGTGTTTTAGTGAGTCCGCCAGATCAGAGGCAGTAGGGATGACCAGTGATGTTCTCTGTTTAGTGAGTGCTCCAGATCAGAGGCAGTAGGGATGACCAGTGATGTTCTCTGTTTAGTGAGTGCTCCAGATCAGAGGCAGTAGAGATGACCAGGGATGTTCTCTGTTTAGTGAGTGCTCCAGATCAGAGGCAGTAGGGATGACCAGGGATGTTCTCTGTTTAGTGAGTGCTCCAGATCAGAGGCAGTAGGGATGACCAGGGATGTTCTCTTGATAAGTGTGTGAATTGGACCATTTTCCTGTCAAAATATAACGAGTACTTTTGGGTGTCAGGGAAAATGTATGGAGTAAAAAGTACATTATTTCCTTTAGGAATGTAGTGCTTCACACAGTTCTTTCTCCCTAAATGTTCATTTTCCCCTCCATGTCGCTCAATTGCACTCGCTCAATTGCATTCCGATCGCTCCTTCTACACACGCTTGCAGAGTTCACAGACGTGCTCCTGTCAGGCCTAGAGAAATAAATGCCTATTAAAAACATTGGGAAGGTGGGAATAAAACATGCCTGTAACTGATGGGATACACAAGCTACATTCCTTGCCAAATGATGGCAGTTCATCACAAATTCAAAAATGGACTGGTTGATTGAATTAGGGAAATATGCATTCCATAAACACTCTGCAGTTGTGTAATAATTTCATTTGTCTATTTCCTGCTTACGCTATCATATTATATATAAACTATTACTAGTTTGCAAACTGCTAGTGCCATTTAGAATTCTGTTCTGTTTTTTACTCTGTAAAACTACATCATGTTTTTTTGTTGTTGCTATACAATAGGTGTCTTGACTGTGATAAGGGTTTGGGAAATAAGGGCTTGTCTTGTCTGCTAAATGGACTAAATAAGACTATATCATTGCACATAGGCTTCTACAAGCACTGCTGATGTTAGTGCCTTTTTCAAGATTGTGTTCCACCAGTTGATGTTACGGTTTCAATAGATTAATCATATATCGCAATAGTTTTTTATTGACTGAATAAGGCAATTTAGAAATGTGGATCTGTTATCTGTAATGGGGCGGCAGGGTAGCCTAGTGGTTAGAGACAAATTAGACAAATTAGACTTTGCTAATGCACTGTTGGCATATAGACAAATGAGCACATATTTTCTCCAGTGCCAGCCTTGCCCTTGTGTTAAACAAATACATGTTTCGTCCATTCAGGGTCATCGAACAGTCAAAAAAAAAATCTAAACGGCCATTCCTAGAAGATCTATGGAGGGAGAGGGGATGAGGAGAATCGAGAAGGACAAAAATAGGGAGGGAGGGAGAAGGGAAGAGATGGGGAGAGAAGCGGTACAGAAGTGCCAAGTCTAGGACAGAAACGCTTCTCAACAGTTTTTAACCCCAAGACATAAGACTCCTGAACAGGTAATCAAATGGCTACCCGGACTATTTGCATTGTGCCCCCCCAAACCCCTCTTTTTACGCTGCTGCTACTGTCTGTTTATCTTATATGCATAGTCACTATAACTATACATTCATGTACATACTACCTCAATTGGGCCGACCAACCAGTGCCCCCGCACATTGGCTAACCGGGCTATCTGCATTGTGTCCCGCCACCCACCAACCCCTCTTTTACGCTACTGCTACTCTCTGTTCATCATATACGCATAGTCACTTTAACCATATCTACATGTACATACTACCTCAATCAGCCTGACTAACCAGTGTCTGTATGTAGCCTCGCTACTTTTATAGCCTCGCTACTGTATATAGCCTGTCTTTTTACTGTTGTTTTATTTCTTTACCAAACTATTGTTCACCTAATACCTTTTTTTTGTACTATTGGTTAGAGCCTGTAAGTCAGCATTTCACTGTTGTATTCAGCGCACGTGACAAATAAACTTTGATTTGATTTGAGTTGAAAAGAGGAAGACAGACAGACAGACACAGAGAGAGAGCGAGAGTGAGAAAAAAAATTAAATGGAGCGAGAGAGAGACCAGAAAGAGAGGGGGGACTTGAAAAAGCAACAGATAGGATAACAAAAGAGAAAGAAAGATGAGTGGTCTAATTCGCCTCAGTAATGAAAATGTTCCTGTCATTCTCTAAATGAGCCAATTTGTCTGCACTGTGGTTCAGCACAATGACAGTCAATTCACATCTCCGCCATTTTTCTTTTCCTTCTCACCACAGTGCTGCTCCTGACTAACAGCTACGGATACTTCCTCTCCTCTCCTCCCCTCCCCCCTCCTCCCCACTCCCCTCTCTCACAGTTTAAGAAATAGATCATCCTGACTTTCCCCAAAGCGAGTGCGCCACCCTCCCCTCTCTGAAATTAATCAGCTTATAGTTTGGGGCAGCTGGGTGTCCTCCTGGACTTTAGGAGGAGAAAAGCAAGGGATGTTAAAACTGTGTGGGTGGCAACAATCCTCCTCTCTCCCTCTCCCTCTCTCTCTCTCTCTCTCTCTCTCTCTCTCTCTCTCTCTCTCTCTCTCTCTCCCTCTCTCTCTCTCTCTCTCTCTCTCTCTCTCATTACAGAAAGCAGCCACTTTTCTCACTCTCTTTTCCACTTTTTTTCACTTTTTAAAAAAATTGTAAACTGGGGATGATTAGGTGACCGTGATGGTATGACCCCTACTCATACGATAAGTGCTATGGGATCTTTAGTTAGCACAGAGAGTCAGGACACCCGTTTAACATCCCATCCGAAAGACAGCACCCTACACAGGGCAATGTCCCCAATCACTGTCTTGGGGCATTGGGATATTTTGTTAGACCAGAGGAAAGGGTGCCTCCTACTGGCCCTCCAACACCACTTCCAGCAGCATCTGATCTTCCATCCAGGGACTGATCAGAAGCAAGCCAGCAGTGGGATGCAGGGTGGTATGCTGCTGGCAATGAGTTAATTTACTTGATTTACAATGCAGATGAGTCTGAGGACAGGGTGAGCATGACTGACAACTAGATGTGATGCTCAACTGCTTTTTAACACTACCAGTGGAGGCTGGTGGGAGGAGATACAGTGCCTTGCAAAAGTATTCATCCCCCTTGGCGTTGTTCCTATTTCGTTGAATTACAACCTGTAATTTAAATAGATTTTTATTTGGATTTCATGTAATGGACATACACAAAATTGTCCAAATTGGTGAAGTGAAATGAAAAAAGTAACTTGTTTAAAAAAAAACATTGAAAACTAAAAATGGAAAAGTGGTGTGTGCATATGTATTCAACCCCTATATATACACACCTGTTCTGAAAGGCCCCAGAGTCTGCAACACCACAAAGCAAGGGGCACCATGTAGACCAAGGATCTCTCCAAACAGGTCAGGGATAAAGTTGTGGAGAAGTACAGATCAGGGTTGGGTTATAAAAAAATATCCGAAACTTTGAACATCCCACGGAGCACCATTAAATGAACATCCCACGGAGCACCATTAAATCCATTATTAAAAAATTGAAAGAATATGGCACCACAACAAACCTACCAAGAGAGAGCTGCCCACAAAAACTCAAGGACCAGGCAAGGAGGGCATTAATCAGAGAGGCAACAAAGAGACTAAAGATAACCCTGAAGGAGATGCAAAGCTCCACAGCGGAGATTAGAGTGTCTGTCCATAGGACCTTTAAGATGTACACTCCACAGAGCTGGGCTTTACGTAAGAGTGGCCAGAAAAAAGTCATAGCTTAAAGAAAAATTGGGAGACTCCCCAAACATATGGAAGAAGGTATTCTGGTCAGATGAGACTAAAATGTTGCTTTTTGGCCATCAAAGAAAATGCTATGTCTGTCGCAAACCCAACACCTCTCATCACCCCAAGAACACCATCCCCACAGTGAGGCATGGTGGTGGCAGCATCATGAGGTGGGGATGTTTTTCATCAGCAGGGACTGGGAAACTGGTCAAAATTGAAGGAATGATGGATGGTGCTAAATACAGGGAAATACCTGAGGGAAACCTGTTTCAGTCTTCCAGAGATCTGAGACTGGGACAGAGGTTCACCTTCTAGCAGGACAATGACAATAAGAATACTGCTAAAGCAACACTTGCATGGTTTAAGGGGAAACATTTAAATGTATTAGAATGGCCTAGTCAAAGCCCAGACCTCAATCCAATTGAGAATCTGTGGTACAACTTAAAGATTGCTGTACACCAGTGGAACCCAGCCAACTTGAAGGAGCTGGAGCAGTTTTGCCTTGAAGAATGGGCAAAACTCCTGATGGCTAGATGTACCAAGCATATAGAGACATACCCCAAGAGACTTGCAGCTGTAATTGCTGCAAAAGGTGTCTCTACAAAGTGTTGACTTTGGGGGGGGGGGGGGGGTGAATAGTTATGCACGCTCAAGTTATCCTTTTTTTGTCTTATTTCTTGTTTGTTTCACAATAAAAAATATTTTGCAACTTCAAAGTAGTAGACATGTGGAAATCAAATGATACACACCCCCCCAAAAAATCTATTTGAATTCTAGGTTGTAAAGGCAACAAAATAGGAAACATGCTACGGGGGTGAATACTTTCGCAAGCCACTGTATAGGAGGGCTGGAATGGAAGGGCTGGAATGTTGTAAGGGCTGGAATGGAAGGGCTGGAATGTAGTAAGGGCTGGAATGGAAGGGCTGGAATGGAAGGGCTGGAATGGAAGGGCTAGAATGGAAGGGCTGGAATGGAAGGGCTGGAATGTAAGGGCTGGAATGGAAGGGCTGGAATGTAAGGGCTGGAATGGAAGGGCTGGAATGGAAGGGCTGGAATGGAAGGGCTGGAATGGAAGGGCTGGAATGTTGGAAGGGCTGGAATGGAAAGGCTGGAATGGAAGGGCTGGAATGGAAGGGCTGGAATGGAAGGGCTGGAATGGAAGGGCTAGAATGGAAGGGCTAGAATGGAAGGGCTAGAATGGAAGGGCTGGAATGTTGTAATGGCTAGAATGGAAGGGCTGGAATGGAAGGGCTAGAATGGAAGGGCTGGAATGGAAGGGCTGGAATGTTGTAATGGCTAGAATGGAAGGGCTGGAATGGAAGGGCTAGAATGGAAGGGCTGGAATGGAAGGGCTGGAATGGAAGGGCTGGAATGTTGTAATGGCTAGAATGGAAGGGCTGGAATGGAAGGGCTGGAATGGAAGGGCTGGAATGTTGTAATGGCTAGAATGGAAGGGCTGGATTGGAAAGGCTGGAATGGAAGGGCTGGATTGGAAAGGCTGGAATGGAAGGGCTGGAATGGAAGGGCTGGAATGGAAGGGCTAGAATGGAAGGGCTGGAATGGAAGGGCTGGAATGGAAGGGCTGGAATGGAAGGGCTGGAATGGAAGGGCTGGAATGTTGTAATGGCTAGAATGGAAGGGCTGGAATGGAAGGGCTAGAATGGAAGGGCTGGAATGGAAGGGCTGGAATGGAAGGGCTAGAATGGAAGGGCTGGAATGGAAGGGCTGGAATGGAAGGGCTGGAATGGAAGGGCTGGAATGGAAGGGCTGGAATGGAAGGGCTGGAATGGAAGGGCTGGAATGGAAGGGCTGGAATGGAAGGGCTGGAATGGAAGGGCTGGAATGGAAGGGCTGGAATGGAAGGGCTGGAATGGAAGGGCAAGAATGGAAGGGCTGGAATGGAAGGGCTGGAATGTTGTAATGGCTAGAATGGAAGGGCTGGAATGTTGTAATGGCTAGAATGGAAGGGCTGGAATGGAAAGGCTGGAATGTTGTAATGGCTAGAATGGAAGGGCTGGAATGTTGTAATGGCTAGAATGGAAGGGCTGGAATGTTGTAATGGCTAGAATGGAAGGGCTGGAATGGAAGGGCTGGAATGGAAGGGCTGGAATGGAAGGGCTGGAATGTTGTAAGGGCTGGAATGGAAGGGCTGGAATGTTGTAATGGCTAGAATGGAAGGGCTGGAATGTTGTAATGGCTAGAATGGAAGGGCTGGAATGGAAGGGCTGGAATGGAAGGGCTGGAATGGAAGGGCTGGAATGGAAGGGCTGGAATGTAAGGGCTGGAATGGAAGGGCTGGAATGGAAGGGCTGGAATGTAAGGGCTGGAATGGAAGGGCTGGAATGGAAGGGCTGGAATGTTGTAAGGGCTGGAATGGAAGGGCTGGAATGGAAGGGCTAGAATGGAAGGGCTGGAATGGAAGGGCTAGAATGGAAGGGCTGGAGTGTTGTAATGGCTAGAATGGAAGGGCTGGAATGGAAGGGCTGGAATGGAAGGGCTGGAATGTTGTAATGGCTAGAATGGAAGGGCTGGAATGGAAGGGCTAGAATGGAAGGGCTGGAATGGAAGGGCTGGAATATTGTAATGGCTAGAATGGAAGGGCTGGAATGGAAGGGCATAAATGGAAGGGCTGGAATGGAAAGGCTGGAATGGAAGGGCTGGAATGGAAGGGCTGGAATGTAAGGGCTGGAATGGAAGGGCTGGAATGGAAGGGCTGGAATGTTGTAAGGGCTGGAATGTTGTGAGGGCTGGAATGTTGTACGGGCTAGAATGGAAGGGCTGGAATGTTGTAAGGGCTGGAATGTTGTAAGGGCTGGAATGTTGTAAGGGCTAGAATGGAAGGGCTGGAATGTTGTAAGGGCTGGAATGGAAGGGCTGTAATGGAAGGGCTGGAATGGAAGGGCTGGAATGGAAGGGCTGGAATGTTGTAAGGGCTGGAATGGAAGGGCTGGAATGGAAGGGCTGGAATGGAAGGGCTGGAATGGAAGGGCTGGAATGGAAGGGCTAGAATGGAAGGGCTGGAATGGAAGGGCTGGAATGTTGTAATGGCTAGAATGGAAGGGCTGGAATGGAAGGGCTGGAATGGAAGGGCTGGAATGGAAGGGCTGGAATGTTGTTAGGGCTGGAATGTAAGGGCTGGAATGTAAGGGCTGGAATGGAAGGGCTGGAATGGAAGGGCTGGAATGGAAGGGCTGGAATGGAAGGGCTGGAATGGAAGGGCTGGAATGGAAGGGCTGGAATGGAAGGGCTGGAATGGAAGGGCTGGAATGTAAGGGCTGGAATGGAAGGGCTGGAATGGAAGGGCTGGAATGTTGTAAGGGCTGGAATGTTGTAAGGGCTGGAATGTTGTAAGGGCTAGAATGGAAGGGCTGGAATGTTGTAAGGGCTGGAATGTTGTAAGGGCTGGAATGTTGTAAGGGCTAGAATGGAAGGGCTGGAATGTTGGAAAGGCTGGAATGGAAGGGCTGGAATGGAAGGGCTGGAATGGAAGGGCTGGAATGTTGTAATGGCTAGAATGGAAGGGCTGGAATGGAAGGGCTGGAATGGAAGGGCTGGAATGGAAGGGCTGGAATGGAAGGGCTGGAATGTAAGGGCTGGAATGGAAGGGCTGGAATGGAAGGGCTGGAATGTAAGGGCTGGAATGGAAGGGCTGGAATGGAAGGGCTGGAATGTTGTAAGGGCTGGAATGGAAGGGCTGGAATGGAAGGGCTAGAATGGAAGGGCTGGAATGGAAGGGCTAGAATGGAAGGGCTGGAGTGTTGTAATGGCTAGAATGGAAGGGCTGGAATGGAAGGGCTGGAATGGAAGGGCTGGAATGTTGTAATGGCTAGAATGGAAGGGCTGGAATGGAAGGGCTAGAATGGAAGGGCTGGAATGGAAGGGCTGGAATATTGTAATGGCTAGAATGGAAGGGCTGGAATGGAAGGGCATAAATGGAAGGGCTGGAATGGAAAGGCTGGAATGGAAGGGCTGGAATGGAAGGGCTGGAATGTAAGGGCTGGAATGGAAGGGCTGGAATGGAAGGGCTGGAATGTTGTAAGGGCTGGAATGTTGTGAGGGCTGGAATGTTGTACGGGCTAGAATGGAAGGGCTGGAATGTTGTAAGGGCTGGAATGTTGTAAGGGCTGGAATGTTGTAAGGGCTAGAATGGAAGGGCTGGAATGGAAGGGCTGGAATGTTGTAAGGGCTGGAATGGAAGGGCTGTAATGGAAGGGCTGGAATGGAAGGGCTGGAATGGAAGGGCTGGAATGTTGTAAGGGCTGGAATGGAAGGGCTGGAATGGAAGGGCTGGAATGGAAGGGCTGGAATGGAAGGGCTGGAATGGAAGGGCTAGAATGGAAGGGCTGGAATGGAAGGGCTGGAATGTTGTAATGGCTAGAATGGAAGGGCTGGAATGGAAGGGCTGGAATGGAAGGGCTGGAATGGAAGGGCTGGAATGTTGTTAGGGCTGGAATGTAAGGGCTGGAATGTAAGGGCTGGAATGTAAGGGCTGGAATGGAAGGGCTGGAATGGAAGGGCTGGAATGGAAGGGCTGGAATGGAAGGGCTGGAATGTAAGGGCTGGAATGGAAGGGCTGGAATGGAAGGGCTGGAATGTTGTAAGGGCTGGAATGTTGTAAGGGCTGGAATGTTGTAAGGGCTAGAATGGAAGGGCTGGAATGTTGTAAGGGCTGGAATGTTGTAAGGGCTGGAATGTTGTAAGGGCTAGAATGGAAGGGCTGGAATGGAAGGGCTGGAATGGAAGGGCTGGAATGGAAGGGCTAGAATGTTGTAAGGGCTGGAATGTAAGGGCTGGAATGGAAGGGCTGGAATGGAAGGGCTGGAATGGAAGGGCTGGAATGGAAGGGCTGGAATGTAAGGGCTGGAATGGAAGGGCTGGAATGGAAGGGCTAGAATGTTGTAAGGGCTGGAATGTTGTAAGGGCTGGAATGTTGTAAGGGCTGGAATGTTGTAAGGGCTGGAATGTTGTAAGGGCTGGAATGGAAGGGCTGGAATGGAAGGGCTGGAATGGAAGGGCTGGAATGGAAGGGCTAGAATGGAAGGGCTGTAATGGAAGGGCTGGAATGGAAGGGCTGGAATGGAAGGGCTGGAATGGAAGGGCTAGAATGGAAGGGCTGGAATGGAAGGGCTGGAATGGAAGGGCTGGAATGGAAGGGCTGGAATGGAAGGGCTAGAATGGAAGGGCTGGAATGGAAGGGCTGGAATGTTGGAAGGGCTGGAATGGAAGGGCTGGAATGGAAGGGCTGGAATGTAAGGGCTGGAATGGAAGGGCTGGAATGTTGTAAGGGCTGGAATGGAAGGGCTGGAATGTTGTAAGGGCTGGAATGGAAGGGCTGGAATGTTGTAAGGGCTGGAATGGAAGGGCTGGAATGGAAGGGCTGGAATGGAAGGGCTGGAATGTTGGAAGGGCTGGAATGGAAGGGCTGGAATGGAAGGGCTGGAATGGAAGGGCTGGAATGTTGTAAGGGCTGGAATGGAAGGGCTGGAATGTTGTAAGGGCTGGAATGGAAGGGCTGGAATGTTGTACGGGCTGGAATGGAAGGGTTAGAATGTTGGAAGGGCTGGAATGTAAGGGCTGGAATGGAAGGGCTGGAATGTTGGAAGGGCTGGAATGTTGTAAAGGCTGGAATGTTGGAAGGGCTGGAATGGAAGGGCTGGAATGGAAGGGCTGGAATGGAAGGGCTGGAATGTAAGGGCTGGAATGGAAGGGCTGGAATGGAAGGGCTGGAATGGAAGGGCTGGAATGGAAGGGCTGGAATGGAAGGGCTAGAATGTTGTAAGGGCTGGAATGTTGGAAGGGCTGGAATGTTGTAAGGGCTGGAATGTTGTAAGGGCTGGAATGGAAGGGCTGGAATGGAAGGGCTGGAATGGAAGGGCTGGAATGGAAGGGCTGGAATGGAAGGGCTAGAATGGAAGGGCTGGATTTGAAGGGCTAGAATGGAAGGGCTGGAATGGAAGGGCTGGAATGGAAGGGCTGGAATGGAAGGGCTGGAATGGAAGTGCTGGAATGGAAGGGCTGGAATGGAAGGGCTAGAATGGAAGGGCTGGAATGGAAGGGCTGGAATGGAAGGGCTAGAATGGAAGGGCTGGAATGGAAGGGCTGGAATGTTGGAAGGGCTGGAATGGAAGGGCTGGAACGGAAGGGCTGGAATGTTGGAAGGGCTGGAATGGAAGGGCTGGAATGGAAGGGCTGGAATGTAAGGGCTGGAATGGAAGGGCTGGAATGTTGTAAGGGCTGGAATGGAAGGGCTGGAATGTTGTAAGGGCTGGAATGGAAGGGCTGGAATGTTGTAAGGGCTGGAATGTTGTAAGGGCTGGAATGGAAGGGCTGGAATGGAAGGGCTGGAATGGAAGGGCTGGAATGTTGGAAAGGCTGGAATGGAAGGGCTGGAATGGAAGGGCTGGAATGGAAGGGCTGGAATGTTGTAAGGGCTGGAATGGAAGGGCTGGAATGTTGTAAGGGCTGGAATGGAAGGGCTGGAATGTTGTACGGGCTGGAATGGAAGGGTTAGAATGTTGGAAGGGCTGGAATGTAAGGGCTGGAATGTAAGGGCTGGAATGTTGGAAGGGCTGGAATGTTGTAATGGCTAGAATGGAAGGGCTGGAATGTTGGAAGGGCTGGAATGGAAGGGCTGGAATGTTGTAATGGCTGGAATGGAAGGGCTGGAATGTTGGAAGGGCTGGAATGGAAGGGCTGGAATGTTGTAAGGGCTAGAATTGAAGGGCTGGAATGGAAGGGCTGGAATGTTGTAATGGCTGGAATGGAAGGGCTGGAATGTTGGAAGGGCTAGAATGGAAGGGCTGGAATGTTGTAAGGGCTAGAATGGAAGGGCTGGAATGTTGTAAGGGCTAGAATGGAAGGGCTGGAATGTTGTAAGGGCTAGAATGGAAGGGCTGGAATGGAAGGGCTGGAATGTTGTAATGGCTGGAATGGAAGGGCTGGAATGTTGGAAGGGCTAGAATGGAAGGGCTGGAATGGAAGGGCTGGAATGTTGTAATGGCTAGAATGGAAGGGCTGGAATGTTGTAAGGGCTAGAATGGAAGGGCTGGAATGGAAGGGCTGGAATGTTGTAAGGGCTGGAATGGAAGGGCTGGAATGTAAGGGCTGGAATGTAAGGGCTGGAATGTTGGAAGGGCTAGAATGGAAGGGCTGGAATGGAAGAGCTGGAATGGAAGGGCTGGAATGGAAGGGCTGGAATGGAAGGGCTGGAATGGAAGGGCTGGAATGGAAGGGCTAGAATGGAAGGGCTGGAATGGAAGGGCTGGAATGGAAGGGCTGGAATGGAAGGGCTGGAATGGAAGGGCTGGAATGGAAGGGCTAGAATGGAAGGGCTGGAATGGAAGGGCTGGAATGTTGGAAGGGCTGGAATGGAAGGGCTGGAATGGAAGGGCTGGAATGTAAGGGCTGGAATGGAAGGGCTGGAATGTTGTAAGGGCTGGAATGGAAGGGCTGGAATGTTGTAAGGGCTGGAATGGAAGGGCTGGAATGTTGTAAGGGCTGGAATGGAAGGGCTGGAATGTTGTAAGGGCTGGAATGGAAGGGCTGGAATGGAAGGGCTGGAATGGAAGAGCTGGAATGGAAGGGCTGGAATGTTGGAAGGGCTGGAATGGAAGGGCTGGAATGGAAGGGCTGGAATGGAAGGGCTGGAATGTTGTAAGGGCTGGAATGGAAGAGCTGGAATGTTGTAAGGGCTGGAATGGAAGGGCTGGAATGTTGTACAGGCTGGAATGGAAGGGTTAGAATGTTGGAAGGACTGGAATGTAAGGGCTGGAATGTAAGGGCTGGAATGTTGGAAGGGCTGGAATGTTGTAAGGGCTGGAATGTTGGAAGGGCTGGAATGGAAGGGCTGGAATGGAAGGGCTGGAATGGAAGGGCTGGAATGTAAGGGCTGGAATGGAAGGGCTGGAATGGAAGGGCTGGAATGTAAGGGCTGGAATGGAAGGGCTGGAATGGAAGGGCTAGAATGTTGTAAGGGCTGGAATGTTGGAAGGGCTGGAATGTTGTAAGGGCTGGAATGTTGTAAGGGCTGGAATGGAAGGGCTGGAATGGAAGGGCTGGAATGGAAGGGCTGGAATGGAAGGGCTGGAATGGAAGGGCTAGAATGGAAGGGCTGGATTTGAAGGGCTAGAATGGAAGGGCTGGAATGGAAGGGCTGGAATGGAAGGGCTGGAATGGAAGGGCTGGAATGGAAGGGCTGGAATGGAAGGGCTGGAATGGAAGGGCTAGAATGGAAGGGCTGGAATGGAAGGGCTGGAATGGAAGGGCTAGAATGGAAGGGCTGGAATGTTGGAAGGGCTGGAATGGAAGGGCTGGAATGGAAGGGCTGGAATGTTGGAAGGGCTGGAATGTAAGGGCTGGAATGGAAGGGCTGGAATGTAAGGGCTGGAATGGAAGGGCTGGAATGTTGTAAGGGCTGGAATGGAAGGGCTGGAATGTTGTAAGGGCTGGAATGGAAGGGCTGGAATGGAAGGGCTGGAATGGAAGGGCTGGAATGGAAGGAATGGAATGTTGGAAAGGCTGGAATGGAAGGGCTGGAATGGAAGGGCTGGAATGGAAGGGCTGGAATGTTGTAAGGGCTGGAATGGAAGGGCTGGAATGTTGTAAGGGCTGGAATGGAAGGGCTGGAATGTTGTATGGGCTGGAATGGAAGGGTTAGAATGTTGGAAGGGCTGGAATGTAAGGGCTGGAATGGAAGGGCTGGAATGTTGGAAGGGCTGGAATGTTGTAAGGGCTGGAATGTTGTAATGACTAGAATGGAAGGGCTGGAATGTTGGAAGGGCTGGAATGGAAGGGCTGGAATGTTGTAATGGCTAGAATGGAAGGGCTGGAATGTTGTAAGGGCTGGAATGGAAGGGCTGGAATGTTGTAATGGCTGGAATGGAATGGCTGGAATGTTGGAAGGGCTGGAATGGAAGGGCTGGAATGTTGTAAGGGCTAGAATGGAAGGGCTGGAATGGAAGGGCTGGAATGTTGTACTGGCTGGAATGGAAGGGCTGGAATGTTGGAAGGGCTAGAATGGAAGGGCTGGAATGTTGTAAGGGCTAGAATGGAAGGGCTGGAATGTTGTAAGGGCTAGAATGGAAGGGCTGGAATGTTGTAAGGGCTAGAATGGAAGGGCTGGAATGTTGTAAGGGCTAGAATGGAAGGGCTGGAATGGAAGGGCTGGAATGTTGTAATGGCTGGAATGGAAGGGCTGGAATGTTGGAAGGGCTAGAATGGAAGGGCTGGAATGGAAGGGCTGGAATGTTGTAATGGCTAGAATGGAAGGCCTGGAATGTTGTAAGGGCTAGAATGGAAGGGCTGGAATGGAAGGGCTGGAATGTTGTAAGGGCTGGAATGGAAGGGCTGGAATGGAAGGGCTGGAATGTAAGGGCTGGAATGTTGGAAGGGCTGGAATGTTGGAAGGGCTGGAATGGAAGGGCTGGAATGGAAGGGCTGGAATGGAAGGGCTGGAATGTAAGGGCTGGAATGGAAGGGCTGGAATGGAAGGGCTGGAATGTAAGGGCTGGAATGGAAGGGCTGGAATGGAAGGGCTAGAATGTTGTAAGGGCTGGAATGTTGGAAGGGCTGGAATGTTGTAAGGGCTGGAATGTTGTAAGGGCTGGAATGGAAGGGCTGGAATGGAAGGGCTGGAATGGAAGGGCTGGAATGGAAGGGCTGGAATGGAAGGGCTAGAATGGAAGGGCTGGATTTGAAGGGCTAGAATGGAAGGGCTGGAATGGAAGGGCTGGAATGGAAGGGCTGGAATGGAAGGGCTGGAATGGAAGGGCTGGAATGGAAGGGCTGGAATGGAAGGGCTAGAATGGAAGGGCTGGAATGGAAGGGCTGGAATGGAAGGGCTAGAATGGAAGGGCTGGAATGTTGGAAGGGCTGGAATGGAAGGGCTGGAATGGAAGGGCTGGAATGTTGGAAGGGCTGGAATGTAAGGGCTGGAATGGAAGGGCTGGAATGTAAGGGCTGGAATGGAAGGGCTGGAATGTTGTAAGGGCTGGAATGGAAGGGCTGGAATGTTGTAAGGGCTGGAATGGAAGGGCTGGAATGGAAGGGCTGGAATGGAAGGGCTGGAATGGAAGGAATGGAATGTTGGAAAGGCTGGAATGGAAGGGCTGGAATGGAAGGGCTGGAATGGAAGGGCTGGAATGTTGTAAGGGCTGGAATGGAAGGGCTGGAATGTTGTAAGGGCTGGAATGGAAGGGCTGGAATGTTGTATGGGCTGGAATGGAAGGGTTAGAATGTTGGAAGGGCTGGAATGTAAGGGCTGGAATGGAAGGGCTGGAATGTTGGAAGGGCTGGAATGTTGTAAGGGCTGGAATGTTGTAATGACTAGAATGGAAGGGCTGGAATGTTGGAAGGGCTGGAATGGAAGGGCTGGAATGTTGTAATGGCTAGAATGGAAGGGCTGGAATGTTGTAAGGGCTGGAATGGAAGGGCTGGAATGTTGTAATGGCTGGAATGGAATGGCTGGAATGTTGGAAGGGCTGGAATGGAAGGGCTGGAATGTTGTAAGGGCTAGAATGGAAGGGCTGGAATGGAAGGGCTGGAATGTTGTACTGGCTGGAATGGAAGGGCTGGAATGTTGGAAGGGCTAGAATGGAAGGGCTGGAATGTTGTAAGGGCTAGAATGGAAGGGCTGGAATGTTGTAAGGGCTAGAATGGAAGGGCTGGAATGTTGTAAGGGCTAGAATGGAAGGGCTGGAATGTTGTAAGGGCTAGAATGGAAGGGCTGGAATGGAAGGGCTGGAATGTTGTAATGGCTGGAATGGAAGGGCTGGAATGTTGGAAGGGCTAGAATGGAAGGGCTGGAATGGAAGGGCTGGAATGTTGTAATGGCTAGAATGGAAGGCCTGGAATGTTGTAAGGGCTAGAATGGAAGGGCTGGAATGGAAGGGCTGGAATGTTGTAAGGGCTGGAATGGAAGGGCTGGAATGGAAGGGCTGGAATGTAAGGGCTGGAATGTTGGAAGGGCTAGAATGGAAGGGCTGGAATGGAAGGGCTGGAATGGAAGGGCTAGAATGGAAGGGCTGGAATGGAAGGGCTGGAATGTTGTAAGGGCTAGAATGGAAGGGCTGGAATGGAAGGGCTGGAATGTTGTAAGGGCTAGAATGGAAGGGCTGGAATGTTGTAAGGGCTAGAATGGAAGGGCTGGAATGGAAGGGCTAGAATGGAAGGGCTGGAATGTTGTAAGGGCTGGAATGGAAGGGCTGGAATGTTGTAAGGGCTGGAATGGAAGGGCTGGAATGGAAGGGCTAGAATGGAAGGGCTGGAATGTTGTAAGGGCTAGAATGGAAGGGCTAGAATGGAAGGGCTGGAATGTTGTAAGGGCTGGAATGGAAGGGCTGGAATGTTGTAAGGGCTGGAATGGAAGGGCTGGAATGGAAGGGCTAGAATGGAAGGGCTGGAATGTTGTAAGGGCTGGAATGGAAGGGCTGGAATGGAAGAGCTAGAATGGAAGGGCTGGAATGGAATATATGAAATGGAATCAAACGTGGTATCGATATGTTTGATAGCATTCCATTCAATTCCATTCAAGCCAATTCCATGAGCCCGTCCTTCTATAGCGCCTCCCACCTGTCTCCACTGAACATTTTATCCAACAGATGTTTAGCAAGAGTTGGGACTTTTACTTGAGATATGACATGAGTAAGTACCCCAGACGCACAATGATAGAGTTGACAGGCCAGTCTTCAGTCTTGTGCTGCCTCTAAGACTTGGTCCCTGATTAAAGCATGTGTGCAGTTTATCAAACAGCCTGG
Organism: Oncorhynchus clarkii lewisi; assembly: GCF_045791955.1. Classification (NCBI taxonomy): domain Eukaryota; kingdom Metazoa; phylum Chordata; class Actinopteri; order Salmoniformes; family Salmonidae; genus Oncorhynchus; species Oncorhynchus clarkii. The sequence continues at coordinate 66,781,112 of NC_092162.1, forward strand.
ATCAGAGCAGAGGTCTACCACGGCTCATCACTCATGATCAAAAGAGAGCAGGGAGTTGAAGGCCTGGGCTGTGTCTGGCTGACTGCCATTGATCTGGACCCGGTTCTCCAATAGCGGTTGCTAAGTGCGTCGTTGGTGCATGGGTTGCATAGGATGGAAATAAAAAAGGAGCGCTGCTCTCGGATCAGCTTTCTCCATTCAAATATTTTCTTAACATTAGAATTATTCCACAATACTGACGACGGATCAGCTCCTAGAGAGATATTACTACATATGGTTGCAAATATTGAGGCCACTTATTATAATGCTTACCCAATAATGTTTACCCAATAATGCTTACCCATTGCGCACATGTCAGGCTACACACCATGAAATATATTGAGACATATTACAGACGGTAGCCTACAAGGAGCAAAATAGCAGTGGTGGAAAAAGTACCCAATTGTCATACTTGAGTAAAAGTACACTACATGAACAAAAGTATGTAGACATACTAATATGGAGTTGGTCCCCCTTTTGCTGCTATAACAGCCTCCATTCTTCTTGGAAGGCTTTCCATTAGATCAGGCCTGGGCAATGGCCGGCCCGGGGGCTATATGAAGCCCGCGACCTGATTCAATACGGCCCGCGGAATCATGCTCAGATCACAAAGAATTTGCTATTGTAAAGTTTTGAAAAACGTATTTGTTATTCAAATTAAAAGCCCAATGAATAGTCACCTTTGTGTAATGATTTAACTCCCACCGCTTGTGGGACATTTATTTTGAAGGCACATATAAACAACTGCACGGGGACAGATAGGGACTGATATACTGACACACACGTCACAGTTACAAATAGTAGCTACCAAGAAATTGTGCAAAAATGTATTTTTCAACGATGTCAAAGAAAAGGAAAGCAGACAATGAATGTAGGTTGTTCCAGCAAGACTGGACATCAACATATGCATTTATTGAGGTATCAGGGAAAGCTGTGTGCTTAGTGTGCAAAGAGAGCATCGCTGTCTTGACAGACTACAACTTGTCCCGACACTTCCAGACGAAGCATTCAGAGAAATGTAGGAATATGTCTTCTGAGCAGAGGGCAAGTGCATCGAAAGAGTTGCTTTCTCAGGTGCAAAAGCAGCAAGGACTTTTCACAAAACTGCATTCAGAAAACAATGGAAAATATTTATTGGAGGAGGTTAATAAGTGACAAAGAAGTTGAAAGCATAGAATTGTCTAGAATGCCATTGTATGCTGTAGCATTAAGATTTCCGTTCACTGGAATTAAGGGGCCTAGCCCGAACCATGGAAAACAGCCCCAGACCATTATTCCTCCTCCACCAAACTTTACAGTTGTCACTGCATTGGTGCAGGTAGCGTTCTCCCGCAAAACCCAGATTCTCTTTACACCACTCCAGCAGATGCTTGGCATTGAGCATGGTGATCTTAGGCTTGTGTGCTTCTGCCCGGCCATGGAAACTCATTTCATGAAGCTCCCGAAGAAGAGTTATTGTGCATACGTTGTTTCCAGAGGCAGTTTGGAACTAGGTTTTAAGTGTTGCAACCAAGGACAGACGATTTTTACGTGCGACGCGCTTCAGCACTTGCTGGTTCCGTTCTTTGAGCTTGTGTGGCCTACCACTTCGTGGCTGAGCCATTGTTGCTCCTAGACGTTTCCACTTCACAATAACAGCACTTACAGTTGACTGGTGCAGCTTTAGCAGGGCAGAAATTTGACGAACTGAAAGGTGGTATCCTATGACGGTGCTACAATGAAAGTCACTAAGCTCTTCAGTAAGGTCATTCTACTATGAATGTTTGTCTATGGAGATTGCATGGATGTGTGCTCAATTTTGTATACCTTTTCAAGTACAACGTTAATAATGCTGGTTTTGGGAAACAGCTCAGAGATTTAGCGAAGCTCCAACGAAGGTTCTAAAAATTCATTTAGCCTTAAAATACTTTTGGGAAACCGGGCCCTGCTCATGTCCACCAAGGCTTCTGTGGTGCTGGTCAGTAATGAGTAAAGTCAAGATTGGAGTGGTTGGTCAATACGGACTAGTCACTGGAGCACTAATAATCTACAGAACTCAGAGGTACTAGATTATATTAAATTATTGGTCTGGCAGGGAAATTAATATAATACCCTTGAGGTCTTAAGGGCCGATTTTCTGTTCCACCTGGTAATAAATTGCACCCACCTGGTATCTCAGGTCTAAATCAGTCCTTGATTAGATGGGAAGAACAGGTTAAAAAGCAGTGGAACTGGTTTTGAGGCCCGGATTTTAATATTGAAGAGTCTAAGGGGTCATTACTACCATCCTTTCTAGCCTGGCCCGAAAGTGTTGACTGCGGGAGCGCATGATTAATTTAATTATAAACATTTCAATTATAGTTTTAATTGTTAGGAAGAGGCTATTAACATGGTGGTAAACCAGTGCAGCAGCTCAGGGCTTGGTGCTCTCCGAGCTGATTGAACTGGCAGCAACACAAGGAACTTCAGCCATGTCGTTCCGCACTCGAGCTACTACATCTCAGCGGTGGCCCAAACAAATAGAATCAATGAGGACAAATTCCAAAGCTTCTCTCTGTCTGGAGAGAATAGCTGCTTGGCATTACTTCTCACAGAGAGGAAGATAGATGGTTCAACATACACCTGTATATCCATGAGGGATTATAATGTATTGCTGTGGGTTTATCTTTCACCATAGAGAACTAATACATTATTCATTTGATGAGCTTCTCATGGGCGAAACCTCTCGCTGTAGACTTCACACAGTCTTGTTGTCACGATCGTTGGAATAAATGGACCCAGGCGCAGAGTTGCGTGGAGTTCCACATGTTTAATAAATGAAACTCACCAAAACAATACAGAAACAAATTAAACGTGAAGTAATGGAGTGCTCACAGGCACCACACAAAAACAAGATCCCACAAAAACCCAGTGGGAAAAAGGCTGCCTAAATATGATCCCCAATCAGAGACAACAATGGACAGCTGCCTCTGATTGGGCACCATACCAGGCCAACATAGACATTCAAAGACTAGAGTACCCACCCTAAGTCACACCCCGACCGAACCAAATAGAGAATAAAAGGCTCTCTAAGGTCAGGGCGTGACAGTTGTAATCATTCCATTTACAGAACTTCTCAGTGGACCATGTAAATTGATGGCTGTAAACACTGATGGCAGTAAATTACCACATGTGCTTTACAGTAATACCCAGCTCTGCAGTAAACACTCCATCTTGCCGCCAGATCCAAATATACATTTTCAGGACAATCTCTGGATTATGTAGTTGTGTATATATTTACTAGCACTGCCAGTAAATGCCTTTGTTACACATCTACATTTACCTATGATATCAACATCTCCTATGCATACTAACACATACTAAAATAATACCCTGCCAACCCTTCATCTCAGATATACCAGACCTAACCTGCCAACCCTTCCTCTCAGATATACCAGACCTACCCTGCCAACCCTTCATCTCAGATATACCAGACCTACCCTGCCAACCCTTCATCTCAGATATACCAGACCTACCCTGCCAACCCCTCACCCCTCATCTCAGATATACCAGACCTACCCTGCCAACCCTTCATCTGAGATATCCCAGACCTACCCTGCCAACCCCTCACCCCTCATCTCAGATATACCAGACCTAACCTGCCAACCCCTCACCCCTCATCTCAGATATACCAGACCTACCCTGCCAACCCCTCATCTCAGATATACCAGACCTACCCTGCCAACCCCTCATCTCAGATATACCAGACCTACCCTGCCAACCCCTCATCTCAGATATACCAGACCTACCCTGCCAACCCCTCACCCCTCATCTCAGATATACCAGACCTGCCCTGCCAACCCCTCACCCCTCACCCCTCATCTCAGATATACCAGACCTACCCTGCCAACCCCTCACCCCTCATCTCAGATATACTAGACCTACCCTGCCAACCCATCATCTCAAATATACCAGACCTACCCTGCCAACCCCTCATCTCAGATATACCAGAACTACCCTGCCAACCCCTCATCTCAGATATACCAGACCTATCCTGCCAACCCCTCATCTCAGATATACCAGACCTACCCTGCCAACCCCTCACCCCTCACCCCTCATCTCAGATATACCAGACCTACCCTGCCAACCCCTCACCCCTCACCCCTCATCTCAGATATACCAGACCTACCCTGCCAACCCCTCACCCCTCATCTCAGATATACCAGACCTACCCTGCCAACCCCTCATCTCAGATATACCAGAACTACCCTGCCAACCCCTCATCTCAGATATACCAGACCTATCCTGCCAACGCCTCATCTCAGATATACCAGACCTATCCTGCCAACCCCTCATCTCAGATATACCAGACCTATCCTGCCAACCCTTCACCCTTCATCTCAGATATACCAGACCTACCCTGCCAACCCCTCAACCCTAATCTCGGATATTCCAGGCATTTCCAAAAAGGAAAAAAATGTGTCCTCTTTAAACAGGAAACTGTCCCAATAAATGATGAGTTTGGATAGGTGGGGCTTAAAATGTGTGCTGGAATAGTGCTCATGTTTATCTAGCGTACAAAGCAGATACGATAGTGACATTACCAGTGACGCAGATCCCATTTCCGACTCATCCTGTCTGTCCCAACTGACACTGGAACTTCTACAGAGGTGCTTGATCAATGGTACATTGCCGGGAGCAACCCGTCTGTCTAAAGAGACTTACCCCCCCCCCCCCAGCTCTTTTGTATTCAAACCAGGGAGATATACCCCCCACAGGACTAAAGACCTGCCATTAGTAACCGCTAAGCATGGAAACAGACATCTATACAGTCTGAGACGTCAGAAAGGTCAGGTCACCAGTGATACCAGTCAGTATTCAATGTCCATCCATGTCTGTGACATCAGAAAGGTCAGGTCAGGTCACCAGTGATACCAGTCAGTATTCAACGTCCATCCATGTCTGAGGACGTCAGGAGATGACGTGGAAACTGGCCGTTAGGGGCAACAGTGAGTGCTGTTACCTTCATGTAGGTTTTGCTTGGTGGTAGATGGGGGATGGTAGATGGGGGATGGTGGATGGGGATGGGGATGGTGGATGGGGATGGGGATGGGGGATGGTGGATGGTGGATGGTGGATGGGGATGGTGGATGGTGGATGGGGGATGGTGGATGGTGGATGGTGGATGGTGGATGGTGGATGGTGGATGGTGATGGTGGATGGTGGATGGTGGATGGGGGATGGGGATGGTGGATGGTGGATGGTGGATGGGGATGGGGATGGTGGATGGGGGATGGGGATGGTGGATGGGGGATGGTGGATGGGGATGGTGGATGGTGGATGGGGATGGGGGATGGGGATGGGGGATGGGGATGGGGGATGGGGGGGGGATGGGGGATGTGGATGGTGGATGGTGGATGGGGATGGTGGAAGGGGATGGGGGATGGTGGATGGTGGATGGTGGATGGGGTTGGTGGATGGGGATGGTGGATGGTGGATGGTGGATGGAGATGGTGGATGGGGGATGGTGGATGGGGGATGGTGGATGGTGGATGGGGATGGGGTTGGTGGATGGGGATGGTGGATGGTGGATGGGGGATGGTGGATGGGGGATGGTGGATGGGGGATGGTGGATGGTGGATGGGGGATGGGGATGGGGATGGTGGATGGTGGATGGGGATGGTGGATGGGGATGGTGGATGGGGGATGGTGGATGGGGATGGTGGATGGGGGATGGTGGATGGGGATGGTGGATGGTGGATGGTGGATGGTGGATGGTGGATGGTGGATTGGGGATGGTGTATGGTGGATGGGGGATGGTGGATGGGGATGGGGGATGGGGATGGTGGATGGGGATGGTGGATGGGGATGGGGATGGGGGATGGGGATGGTGGATGGTGGATGGTGGATGGTGGATGGGGATGGTGGAAGGGGATGGTGGATGGTGGATGGGGGATGGTGGATGGTGGATGGGGATGGGGATGGTGGATGGGGATGGTGGATGGTGGATGGTGGATGGTGGATGGAGATGGTGGATGGTGGATGGGGGATGGTGGATGGGGGATGGTGGATGGTGGATGGGGGATGGTGGATGGGGATGGTGGATGGTGGATGGGGGATGGTGGATGGAGATGGTGGATGGTGGATGGTGGATGGGGATGGTGGATGGTGGATGGGGATGGTGGATGGGGATGGTGGATGGTGGATGGGGGATGGTGGATGGTGGATGGTGGATGGTGGATGGGGGATGGTGGATGGTGGATGGTGGATGGGGGGACACTGTGTTGGTTGGCAGGAATACTGGATGGTGATATTGGCTATGCTCTGTGCATTCACATCAGACAGACCTAGCATTTTTTAAAGGAGAGACAGACAGACAGACAGACAGACAGACAGACAGACAGACAGACAGACAGACAGACTAGAGAGAGCAAGGAAGAGAGTAAGAGAGACACAGATTCACTAGAGTGAGAGAGAGAGAGAGAGAGAGAGAGAGAGAGAGAGAGAGAGAGAGAGAACGCGTGTGAGAGGGAATACCTCACAGGGGACATAAGAAACATCCAAACATCCAACTGCCAGTCAACAGGAAGCCTCTTATCCAGAGTCACTTACAGGATGCAAATACCCTAAAGTGCCTTGCTCAAGGACACATCGCTAGGCTACCTGACGCCTTTACTAAACCTATAAATCATCCATGGATCCTACTTTAAAGCAGTGATCCTCATTCCTGCTTCTGGAAAGATACAGCTGCATGTTTTTGAGTGCAGGTTTGTGAGTGAAAACATGGGCTTTTTCGAAATGAAAGCCGCTGTATACAAAACGAAATATATATTTATTTCCAAAGAGGAGACGGAATTTCAATACCCACCCTCCTGTTCCTGTTTCGTATTCCCTTTAAATCGCCATAGAAACGGTCCCTCTCAACGTAGATTGATCGCGGTTACAGGCAATGAAAGCCAAGGATCTGGAGGGAAAACGACAAAAGTATCAAAAAAAAGTAAAAAAGTATTCAGCCCCCTTAAGTTAATACTTTGTAGCGCCACCTTTTGCTGCGATTACAGCTGTAAGTCGCTTGGGGTATGTCTCTATCAGTTTTGCACATCGAGAGACTGAAATTTTTTCCCATTCCTCCTTGCAAAACAGCTCGAGCTCAGTGAGGTTGGATGGAGAGCATTTGTGAACAGCAGTGTTCAGTTCTTTCCACAGATTCTCGATTGGATTCAGGTCTGGACTTTGACTAGGCCATTCTAACACCTGGATATGTTTATTTTTGAACCATTCCATTGTAGATTTTGCTTTATGTTTTGGATCATTGTCTTGTTGGAAGACAAATCTCCGTCCCAGTCTCAGGTCTTTTGCAGACTCCATCAGGTTTTCTTCCAGAATGGTCCTGTATTTGGCTCCATCCATCTTCCCATCAATTTCAACCATCTTCCCTGTCCCTGCTGAAGAAAAGCAGGCCCAAACCATGATGCTGCCACCACCATGTTTGACAGTGGGGATGGTGTATTCAGGGTGATGAGCTGTGTTGCTTTTATGCCAAACATAACGTTTTGCATTGTTGCCAAAAAGTTCAATTTTGGTTTCATCTGACCAGAGCACCTTCTTCCACATGTTTGGTGTGTCTCCCAGGTGGCTTGTGGCAAACTTTAAACAACACTTTTTATGGATATCTTTAAGAAATGGCTTTCTTCTTGCCACTCTTCCATAAAGGCCAGATTTGTGCAATATACGACTGATTGTTGTCCTATGGACAGAGTCTCCCACCTCAGCTGTAGATCTCTGCAGTTCATCCAGAGTGATCATGGGCCTCTTGGCTGCATCTCTGATCAGTCTTCTCCTTGTATGAGCTGAAAGTTTAGAGGGACGGCCAGGTCTTGGTAGATTTGCAGTGGTCTGATACTCCTTCCATTTCAATATTATCGCTTGCACAGTGCTCCTTGGGATGTTTAAAGCTTGGGAAATCTTTTTGTATCCAAATCTGGCTTTAAACTTCTTCACAACAGTATCTCGGACCAGCCTGGTGTGTTCCTTGTTCTTCATGATGCTCTCTGTGCTTTTAACGGACCTCTGAGACTGTCACAGTGCAGGTGCATTTATACAGAGACTTGATTACACACAGGTGGATTGTATTTATCATCATTAGTAATTCAGGTCAACATTGGATCATTCAGAGATCCTCACTGAACTTCTGGAGAGAGTTTGCTGCACTGAAAGTAAAGGGGCTGAATAATTTTGCACGCCCAATTTTTCAGTTTTGATTTGTTAAAAAAGTTTGAAATATCCAATAAATGTTGTTCCACTTCATGATTGTGTCCCACTTGTTGTTGATTCTTCACAAAAAATACAGTTTTATATCTTTATGTTTGAAGCCTGAAATGTGGCAAAAGGTCGCAAAGTTCAAGGGGGCCGAATACTTTCGCAAGGCACTGTATGTAATTTATAATGACATAGAGTAAAGAAAACCACGTTCGTAGCACCCTCTGAGTTGCCCCATTTTTCTCTACATTGTACAGCAGTAAGTGAGTGAACGCCCTAAAATATATATACAAATGATTTGATGAAACATTGAATTTGGCTTTAACTGCCATAGCCCATAGAACCACATTAAATAAGATAGAAATAAATGGCAGATCATAAAGTCTATGTGATGCAGAGAACCTTGAGAAGCCAGTTTTAGCACCCATAAATGTCATGAAAGATAGATTTATAGTATAAATGTACACCCTAGAGATTTCTGATATCTCTCAGATATAGGTCAGACACTTCAAAACCTTGTTCCTTAGGATTTATTTTATGGTTTATAACTCCTTTAAGATTCATTTTTACAGCACCAGTACCCCAGTCCCTCTAGGATTTCGCTGGTATCTTTCGTTGATATTTGCAGATAAAAATGCTTAATTTTGCTGCAGCAATTCTGACATTTTTTTCATGGCAATATGCTATGATTTTGTTCCAATTTGTCAGTGGTTGAAATTATGAGTCCTATTTTTGTACTGCGGTGATGGATCAGTTTTATGTGATTACATTGCAATGATTTTATGAGGAAATACTGCAATTGGTCAAATTTACAAGCCCTCGCATAATATGCAGGAAATGGTTGATTATGCAAAAAAAAAAGTTGCATTCGCAGAATCCATGAGGGACTATAACCATCAAACTCTGGAGCTCAAAGCTCCACTGCATTCTTTAATTGTTCCTAGTTTCTAATCAGGGACTGACTTAGACCTGGGACGGGTGCAATGTGTGCAAGTCATTATCAGGTAGAAAAGAAAAACATCAAGTTTTGAACCTCCAACACACTACCTGTCACGGCCATCAAAAGAAGTGGAACAAAGTACAGCGTGGTGAGCGTACATTTTATTTTATTTTATTTTAAAATGTCGCCAACAAAACAACAAGCGAAAGACACAACCGTGAAGCTTACAGGGCAAAGAGCCACTAACAAAGTTAACTACCCACACTGAAAGGAGGGGAAAAGGGCTGCCTACTTATGATTCCCAATCAGAGACAACGATAGTCAGCTGTCCCTGATTGAGAACCATACCCGGCCAAAACATAGAAATAAAGAAACATAGAAAACAAAACATAGAATGCCCACCCCACATCACACCCTGACCTCACCAAATAGATAAATAAAATGGTTATCTAAGGTCAGGGCGTGACACTACCACTTTATCTGTGATTGAAATGTACTGTGAAACAAAAATATCCTACTGCACATGAAAAAAATGACTTTTTCGTGTGCCTGTCACAATGTTCCAATAAGCAATTTGTGTCTATTTCATAATAATGTGTGATAGTGGGTTAGGACCTCGTAGGGTAAGAGTTAACCATGGACTATAACATCCTCACGCTTTTGTTAGCTCACTCAGGCTCATAGAACTCCTGGCCTGGCTCCTAGAACTCCTGGCCTGACTCCTAGAACTCCTGGCCTGACTCCTAGAACTCCTGGCCTGACTCCTAGAACTCCTGGCCTGACTCCTAGAACTCCTGGCCTGACTCCTAGAACTCCTGGCCTGACTCCTAGAACTCCTGGCCTGACTCCTAGAACTCCTGGCCTGGCTCCTAGAACTCCTGGCCTGACTCCTAGAACTCCTGGCCTGGCTCCTAGGACTCCTGGCCTGACTCCTAGAACTCCTGGCCTGACTCCTAGAACTCCTGGCCTGACTCCTAGAACTCCTGGCCTGACTCCTAGAACTCATGGCCCGGCTCCTAGAACTCCTGGCCCGACTCCTAGAACTCCTGGTCTGACTCCTAGAACTCCTGGCCTGACTCCTAGAACCCCTGGCCTGACTCCTAGAACTCCTGGGCTAACTCCTAGAACTCCTGGCCTGACTCATGCCTTCCAATAGTTTAGTTATGGCATTACATACATCTATTCTATCTATACTTGATGATCGTATTATGGTAATAGTAATGGTATCCCCCCCCCCCCCCCACCTTGACGTTTGTGTTTCTGCTCTTCGGGTGACATCACATTCATTATGGGTGACATCACATACGTTATGGGTGACATCACATACATTATGGGTGACATCACATACATTATGAACGCACAACAGAATCCTGTCAGTCAGCAAAATTGATGAGCATTGTGTGTGCATAAGGTGTGGACGAGTCAGTACGAGACTGTATAAAATCAGTGTCTCAGTGACACTGTGCTGTGCTGATGCCCTTAAGAAAATAGCTTGACCTCATCTAGTGAAATAGCCAGAGGAGACGAATGGGTCTGGGGGGGGGTTCCAGTAGTTGTTAAATAGACTGGTTTATTTAGTGTAGCTAGTGTAGAGTGAAGGTGTACTTCAGCTACGATCTGAAACTGCCTCTGAGAATGTAATGTTCTATTACCTACTGGATATTATTCTATTAGGCTCTGATTTTAGATAAGGGTAATTCATATCCCTAGATAGAGAGGAGGCTGTGTAAGCCACTGTGAATGTGGAGGTTAAACAATGTGATTCTGTCAGCTTGGCGCTCCTTCCCACCCCAGACGATACAGTATCCCTGCCTCGTGCTAAGGTTAAGGCTGTCTAGTCCACAGTGCAGAGGCACAGCACAGGCATCCAAATCCCCCCCACCCCTCCTCTCTCCTGGGTGAAGGAAACATCCCATCCGGAAAGGGAAATGAGCTTGAGAAGCTGCAGTGCAAAGCATCAGCCACACACACACACACACACACACACACACACACACACACACACACACACACGCACACACACTCCCTCTTAAGATACTTCACTAGCAAACTTTCTCTTTGTGGTGGGTTTATTTGCTCTCTCCCTGAGCATCACGTCAGCCACAGTAAAGCCCTGGGGTTTCTACCATAATATAAGTAGCTTTGCTGGGAGTGTGAGTGTGTGTCAGGATAGGGCAGCCAGCCCCTACAGACAAGATAAAGAGGGAGACTTCACTGTCTGGAGACCTCTGACTTTGTATTTAATTAAAATCCAACCTAATCTAAAGACAGCATTATTTAATTGCCAAAGTTATGTGATTTTACAAGTTTTTAAGCACAGAGGATCAGGTTTCAGAAGCTGTGAAAAAAAAATACTTAAATCACATGGGCTGTACTGTGTCTCCCAGAATAGCAGGCATTATGCTTCAGCAGCATACATCAACATTTTTCCTATTAAGGTCTGGTGTACAGACAGATTATCACACATGGGAGGAGGGCGGGAGGAGGGCGGGAGGAGGGCGGGAGGTGGGTGGGCGGAGGGCGGGCGGTGGGGTAGGGGATAGAGAGGAGGAAACATTACTGGGATAGAGAGGAGGAAACACTACTGGGATAGAGAGGAGGAAACACTACTGGGATAGAGAGGAGGAGACACTACTGGGATAGAGAGGAGGATAGAGAGGAGGATAGAGAGGAGGATAGGGAGGAGGATAGAGAGGAGGATAGAGAGGAGGATAGGGAGGAGGATAGGGAGGAGGATAGAGAGGAGGATAGAGAGGAGGATAGAGAGGAGGATAGAGAGGAGGATAGAGAGGAGGATAGGGAGGAGGATAGAGAGGAGGATAGGGAGGAGGATAGAGAGGAGGATAGAGAGGAGGATAGAGAGGAGGATAGAGAGGAGGAAACATTACTGGGATAGAGAGGAGAAGACACTACTGAGATAGAGACAATGAGCTCCGATGCGAACCTAAACTGGCTCAATTACTGCTGCAGGCACACAGACAATTCTGAAAGCCCCAAAAACACGCATCAAGATAAATGAGACTTTTTGAAGACCAAAGGAGTCTGCGTCAGTTGTCTGCCACCTGGACAAATGGACAAAAGGCTGTGGTCAGAGGTTTACCTCTCGACAGTGTACGCTCATCCTACCATAATGCACATCACCAAAGAGGCCTCACTGGGTTTCATTCATGTGTGTGTGTGTGTGTGTGTGTGTGTGTGTGTGTGTGTGTGTGTGTGTGTGTGTGTGTGTGTGTGTGTGTGTGTGTGTGTGTGTGTGTGTGTGTGTGTGTGTGTGTGTGTGTGTGTGTGTGTGTTTTAGACACAATGTAGAGTCCATGGCTCGACGAACTTGAGGCTGTTCTGAGGGCAAAAGCGACGCAACTGAATATTAGGAAGGTGTTCCTAATGTTTTGTAAACTCAGTGTATATGACTGTATTTTTGCATATTAAGAAGTATGCCTTAAAAGTCCTGCTGTTCTTATTAAAAACGTAGTTATGAGATCAGTGTTTTCAGGCTGTAAGATATAAAGATCTTCAAAACATTAATTCATTACAATCTTTTTGTTGTATTCATGAGTGTCCCAGGGGACACAGGGGACACTGGGGACACTGCCACAGTGGCTTCATGTCCTGCAGTGTCCTGCAGTGTCTGTCTGTCTGCCATCTGACAGACTGGAGGGTGGCCAACAACACAGGGCCAACAACGCAGTTCTCTGTCTTAGAGAAACCACGCCATTTTCTATCTCACTTATTTGGGTGTTGTTGTTATTCACACAACAGTGGCACTGTAAAGGAGCTGCAGAACACATACGAAACAAGCCATCAAGACAATATGTTCAGATCGACCCAAACTTAAATCCTGTGTTCAGATTGACCCCCAAAAAACAGCCTTTTAGCATATCATACAAAGTGTTTGAGACCCTACCTGCTTAGCATAATAAATTATCCAGCTAGCAAGAACCAAAGCGTGGTGCCACCAAACGGGGACATAACAGACAATATAAGTGAGCCAAGTGCTTTGCAGTAATTGCCAGAGGAAGTTCTAAAACATGGTGGAAATATAACCTGGTGGGACGACAGCACTGTGAAACTGCTTTTTAATCAGGCTAGTAGCAGGCCGGCCAATAGGGAAGGCATGACAGTTCATCAAAACACTACAGCCAGTGTTTGGAATAATCTTAGAAATGAGGCTCATATGAAGTAGAAAGGAAACAGCCACAATAAAAAAAAACTTAAGCCCAGGGGCGGTTCCAGGCATATGCAACACAAGCGGTCGCTTAGGGCCCTCAGCTGCTAGAGAGCCCTCCGGCCAACAAGAAATAAATAAGAATAATAAACATTTTAGGAACTCAACTAAGGAGAGCATAAAGAGTAGAATAAACCAGGTGCCATTTCAACATTTGTTTGTGCTTCAGCAGTATTTTTCTTGTTACTGACAGTCACTTAATGGTAGTTAGTCTAGCCAGGTCTCTAAGCTTGTAGTCATGGCCGAATACTGCAAGAGCCCTAACCTCCAGGGGGCCCTGACCTCCAGGGGGCCCTGACCTCCAGGGGGCCCTAACCTCCAGGGGGCCCCATTGATTTTGTTAGTCATTCTCACTCAGATATCATATTGACATGGCATAAATCATGACAAAATGTGTAGAATTGCATGAAATTAGCTTTAAAATAACAATTTATCTCCACCCCATGTCAAAAATGTGTAGAACAACAGGAAGAGAGTAGAAAAGGGCCTAACCCCCGTCTTCAGCGTTCACTGCAGCTGATGCAGCACCAGCTATAAGTAGGGCCATGTTTTCTGCACAATCACTGTGACACGGCAAGATAGTATCCTGTATTTTAAGCCTTTTCCAGAAATGAGAATTACATCAAACATGAAAGCGATTGTCTGAGGATGGAGCTGGACCATCTGACATAATAAAGATAAGGGGACAGTTTGATGAAAAAGCTTTAAATAAAAAGGTTAAAATCCAGGCATGTCGCTTGATGGCGTGAAACAAAGCCCTGACAGCAACAGAAGAGGAGGTAGTCACAGGTTGGCAAGGCGACGTAACCACTGTCACTCTAAATACAATGCTGTTGTAACTTTTGCTCCCTGGGTGGCTCTTCGCCTCCAACACACACACAATCTTGCTGACTCACATCTAAAAAAACAAACTTACACCCAGTTGTTGCCAAGCAACAGCAATGCTCGCTTGAAAATAAATCAAGATAAAAAAAAAACTGTGGAAGGTGAGAGGAGGGGGGGTGGGGGGGGTGGGATACAGCTGTGTATTGTGCATGATGTTCTGGAGGGTCGAGGGAGGGGCTGGCCTCAAGAGCCCACAGCCAATCATCTGCCAGAGAGTGAGAGAGCCATCAGGAAGCATCAAGAAGTTGAGATGTTGGGAAGCTTAGAGCACAGGTCAGAGCCTCAGCTCTGCTTATTATACACATCACACACACACACACACACACACACACACACACACACACACACACACACACACACACACACACACACACACACACACACACACACACACACACACACACACACACACACACACCACTTTCAGGCCTTATTGCTCTGACACACAGTAAGATGTAACACTGACATGGAGAAGAACTCTATTAAAACACTATTGAAGTGGATGTTTTAACATTTAACCAGACCTGGGTTGGATTATTAGTTATTTAAAAGACTTATTTTATGTGTATTTTAATATTCTTAAAATAATGTGGCCCAAATCAACTACTTCTATTGGAAGTATTTTAAAGTATATAAATAGCATAATATTTGAAAGTATTTTCAAATACTTATTTCAAATACTATTTTCAACAATGCAGTAATCAATAACAATGTAATACAAAAAAAAAAAGTTTGAAAAAAAGAAGAAAAACACAAGATAAAAAACCAAGATGGAGTGTATCACAGACAAGGAATTAAACAGAACAGCATCTAATGTCTCTGAAGAAAGACGAAGAACCGTGTTTAAACGTGACTTCACTCTCTTTCCTATCCAGCGATACTTTTGAAAACCAAAGGCTTACAGTATTAGTATGTTCAGACAGCTGTGTAGAAACAAACTGAAACAGAAAACCAAACGAAAACAACACTGGTGCTTCGCCTGCTGTTTTCTATCACCAGTACTATCGCTCAGTACTATGACCATGAAAGGTCATTGTATTGCAGCCGTCTGCTAAGTAGTGTACTCACCATCTCAGAACGGAAGCTGATCATGTACGTAAACAGAAAGCAACAAGGAAAACTGCAGAGAAACACTCAAAGCTAAACAGCCACATATCTTCTCTCTCTCCAGGGGCTGTTCAAACTGTATAACATTCATCACCTGAGAACTACCAGGCCTCGGGGAGATCTAAAAAAAAAAGGCTTTTTGTCTATCCAGTATGGTTACTTAATCAGGATGAGGCAATCTTCTACAGCTTGAGAAAACAGAAGCTCCTGACTATGCACTACAATCTTAAAGATCTTAGTGACACTCTAGTCAATTAGAAATTAACAGAAATCTGCTCCTGAGAAAGCTTAAAGGAATACTGGGAGATTCTGGAAGTTCTACATACATTGTGTAGAAGACCATTGGCTAGAAGGTATTGTCGAATCAGAAGTTCTACATACATTGTGTAGAAGGCCATTGGTTAGAAGGTATTGTCGAATCAGAAGTTCTACATACATTGTGTAGAAGGCCATTGGTTAGAAGGTATTGTCGAATCAGAAGTTCTACATACATTGTGTAGAAGGCGATTGGCTAGAAGGTATTGTCGAATCAGAAGTTCTACATACCCAGGGTTAGATGAACTCGTGGATACCATTTGTATGTCTCCGCATGCGGTATGAAGCAAGTTAGAAGTTGTTTCGCGAGACAATGCTAACTAGCGTTAGCGCAATGACTGGAAGTCTACAGATACGGTAGCATCGCGCAGTATCTCTTTAACAATGCTGTGGAGAGCTTTTTCCAGTACTGAAGATAATTCCTTATCCTATTTGTTAAGTGGGGGTTTTAGGGTCTCAATCTGATTTTGTATCATCCTGTTGCAGCAGTCGTACAGTACCGTATAAGGTGGACTCTTACCTTTCTCTATAGAGGTGATGCCCATGGAGGGCTGTCCCAGACTGGCCCTCCTCTCCCACTTGCCCTCGTCAGGGTTGTAGACCTCCACGGAGGACAGGGGGCTCTGCTGGAGGTCCATGCCCCCCATCACCATCACCTGACCCCCCAGGGCCACCGCCGACGCCCCCGCCCGGGCTGTAGGGAGCGGAGGAAGCTGGGTCCATGTCTGGCTCTCTATGTCCAGCACCTCAGCAGTATCTAAAGGCAGGCCTGTTTCACTGCATCCTCCCAGAACATAGAGCAGGCCACCGTGGAACACAGGGGTGCAGTAGACCCTGCATGAGGACATGGGGGGGAACACCTCCCAGTACAGGGACTTGACAGGGCTCACTGCCATCTCAAGTACAGGCATCTCTCCTGAGGCTGGCAGTGGTGGTGGGTCATTACAACACGGATGGGGTGGGGCGGGGGGATAAAAAACAGACAAACAAAAACAACAAAGAGAGAAGCAGGGGCACTGCGGAACAGCCTCCTTTCTTGCTGCGCTGCTACATGATGCCCTGTCTAAAACGAGAGAGGGCGTGAGAGAGAGAGAGAGAGAGAGAGGGGGAGGGACAGAGAGATAGACGGGGGGGAGGGACAGAGAGAGAGAGAGGGAGTGTGACAGAGAGAGAGAGAGAGAGAGAGAGAGAGATAGAGATAGAGGGAGTGTGACAGAGAGAGAGTGTGTGACAGAGAAAGAGAGAGAGAGAGAGAGAGCACGAGAGAGAGAGACAGCGGGAGCGCGAGAGAGAGCGAGAGAGAGAGGGAGTGTGACAGAGAGAGAGAGAGAGAGTGAGAGAGCGAGCGAGAGAGTGACAGAGAGAGGGAGAGAGAGAGAGAGAGAGAGAGGGGGGAAGGACTACCTCAGCAATCTGCCAGATGCCTCCACTCCACTCCACCAAATGATTTATTCATTTATTACTGATCTTTTAGTGCAGGGGACCATCTGCCCTTTCTTTCCCTGTATTCACTCCATCCAAGGGCTTTTATTTTGGTTTAACAAAAATCACTGCAGTTGATTAGTGTGTGCTACTCTCCAGGGAGGAATATGTTTTGTGAAGGCTTCCTGTGGCGAACACACTTAAAAGGTGTGCCTGGCTTTATGCATAATCCCTGTGAAACGTTATTGTCAAGTGGGAGATTGAGTAAGATCATAAAACTGGGGAGTAAAATGAACCTGTGATCACGTTCTCAGCCAAAGGCAATTATCATGGGCTCCAGCTACTATATGAATCGGGTGAAGAGGGTAATGACAAAACGAAGAAAAACCAAACAAAGTCTTTAAATGAAAACTCTTGAGTATAATGGGAACAAGCTCTCGGGGTCGGACAGAATCTTTCTAATCAGACCAAAACGCTAAATCCCAGGAGGCAGCTGTCAACGGTCAACTGGGGCTGAAGAGTACCGTCTGTCCCACTTGGACACAGCGAGGCTCCCACAGAGATACCTGGCCTGTGTAGAAGAAGAGAAAACAGCCAGGCCTCTGACCCTGTGGAAGATTCAGCCGTGGACAGCCAGCGCTGTGACATTTACAGTCAGGGCCAGGCCAGGAGGTCCAGGGGGGAGGTAGAGATCTGGAACAGCACGACCCACACACCAGCAGCACGACCCACTCCAAAGGTCACTGCTTCCACTGGGACTTTCAGGAATCGGATGGCACTGACAGAAAGTGTCATTGGCGCACAAGCATTGTTAATTATTTAAACGGAGAGAGTACGTGACAGGAATGGGTGTTGTGGAAGGAGAGGTAAATAAAAGGTATAGGGAAGAGAAGTGAAAAAAGAGGGAGATACAAGTTTTTAAAAAGATAGAGGGGGGGGGGGGGGACAGGAAAAGACAGGTATGGGTAGATGTAGAGAGATCCTTAGAGACACGCTGGTGCGAGGCTACTGGAGTCTGAGTCCATCTAAAACAGCTATGATGAGAATGCAGGTAGTCGTTTGTCGACTCGGAGAGAGCGGACACAGATATCTCAGATGAGATCCCCTGGTGTGTTTACAGAATGAGGAGGCTCTATCAGAGGAAACCCCCCCCCCCCCCCCCCGTCAGCTTCTGCACAGCCTTCACAGGTGTATCTTCCTCTTAGGCTTCGTGTGTATCCATCTCGGACACACTCTGAACACTCCGGAACTCTGGGCCTTGTTGTTCAATTACAAGGTACCTATGTATTCCTGAACAGCGCACTAGGTCTACGTGTTAGTTCAGTTGAGACATCATTAAACAAACAAATGAGCTGGAAACACAACGCCTTTTCAGCACTGCAGGCAAAACTGTTCGCCAGATGTGAAAGCAAACTTTTTTCCCCCTTTGTCATCAGTCGGTGGATTAAAAATGCAGGAGGAGTGTTATAGAGACAGGACTTGTTTGTATTCCAGGAGCAGAACTCTGACTCTCCCACGGCGATCTCTTGTTGCTGTTACTCCGTGGCTTTTGTAGTCCAGGGGTGATTGGAGGAGAAGGGTAGAGTTGTGTTGCGGCAGAACAGGTCGTGGAGGAGCTTACCTAAGCTCTCACTGCTACAGGAGGAGAAAAAAACAAACAAGACAGAACAAGAGAAAAACGATCAATTAACTCGTAGGTATAACGTGGAGAGATCAAAAGATGGAGAGATACAGAATGAGAGAGAGAGAACCAGTACTGCCTCCTCAGGTGGGACTACATATTATGTAATTAGATCTGGCTAAACCAAATCCCAACAGAACGAACCGCAGTGCAATCAACTCCGTTGACAACATCAGTCAGATGCTCTTTTGATGACACACCTCACACTGAAAAGGACATCAGCAACAGGAAAAAGGCTTGACTTTGTTCATTGGTACATCTATATTGCAACATTGTTCTAATCTAGTGCCACTATATTTCCCGTGGAGTAGGTAGCAGATATTATTGTTTTTGTCCCCCAAACCATTTGAGCTGCAGTGTGTGACCTTAATCTAGATTTCATCTCGTTGATGTGTTTTCCTCTCAATAGGAGAATTCAAAGCCCTTGACTGCAGGCTCAGTCAAGGCCCCTAATACTGAGATCAGTACCATGACAACAACACTATACCAGAAAGACTTGTATATACGGCTCGCTCACTTAACATCTCTTTATATGTCAGACAGTCAACTGATGTTCATTACATTCTTCAAAAACAACATACGAAGTAAACCAAGTAAATATTTTTAATACATGTAAACAGTAGTATCTTTGAATGGCAGATATTGCATTCGAGTTTGAGATATTGTGGACTATGCTGCACTGGTTTGTACGTGCAAATGCAACTTAAAAAACGTCAACAGAAATCTTAATATAGCTTATCTACATGTCTTTAATGTGTAAATTCTGTCTTTTCACAACTGTATTCCACCTCCTTTTGTTATCTTCTGAGGCCCTTACCCTCTTCCCCTCTTTTCATCCCTTTATATCCCTGTGACCCCCCCCCCCCCCCCCCCCCCCCCCCATCTCTTTGAGCAGACAGAGACCCTATGAAACAGGGAGAGAGAACGAGAGAGACAGAGACAGATACTGTCTGGCTTGAGACCCAGTATCCTACTCCCAGCCACTGAAACACGATCAGAACCCCAGCCCCAGCAAACCAAAACTGGTTCTTTGAAAGTTCCCAGAACATTCGTTAGGTCGCGGCAAATGTTCTCGTAACACAAAAACTGTCCAGTCGTGCTGATGATTATACAATGTCAGTATGAAAAATTTGCCTGATGTTGCAAGAACATTCCTAGAACACATTTAGTCTGTTCTTTAAAGGTTCCCCAGAATGTTTCATTAGGTTGTGAGAACAGTCTGGTGTGAACATTGTGGAGACATCACAAAAACTGTCCAGTTGTTTGGATGATTCTACAACGTTTATTTTCGGGTGCAAAAAACATTCACCTGAGTTACAAGATCAAATCAAATGTATTTATAAAGCCCTTTTTTTTACCTCAGTAGACGCCACAAAGTGCTTATACAGAAACCCAAACAGCAAGCAATGCAGAAGCACGTTCCCAGAACACATTTAATCTGTTCTTTAAATGTTCCCAGAATGTTTCATTAGGTTGTGTGGAACAGTCTAGTGTTCAGTAGGTTCCCAAAACACAAAATATGTTCAGTTGTGATGACAGTCATGAAATGTTTAAGTGAGGTTACACAGGACATTCCTATAAATGTTGTAGAGCACTTGGTCTACCTTTTTAAAGGTTCGCAGAACATTTCATTAAGTTATGGAAGTTGTCTGGAATGTTGCAACAATATTCTTGTGATATTGTAATAACATTTAAATATTCACAGAATATTTCCACAATTTCTAAATAATTAAATTTTTATGACGTTCATAACATTTGTTATAGGTTTATCATAACATTCCATTGATGTTCACGCAATATTTTATCTTGTCTTGGAGGTTCTCAGAACATTTCGAAACCGTTATATTTAAGTTTAACCTAACATTACCACAACATTGTCAGCATGAACATTTGTAGATTGATTTATTTCACCTTTATTTAACCTTTATTTAACCAGGTACAAGTTCTCATTTACAATTGCGACCTGGCCAAGATAAAGCAAAGCAGTTCGACACATACAACAACACAGAGTTACACATGGAGTAAAACAAATATACAGTCAATAATACAGTATAAACAAGTCTATATACGATGTGAGCAAATGAGGTGAGATAAGGGAGGTAAAGGCAAAAAAAAGGCCATGGTGGCAAAGTAAATACAATATAGCAAGTAAAACACTGGAATGGTAGATTTGCAGTGGAAGAATGTGCAAAGTAGAAATAAAAATAATGGGGTGCGGCCTCCCGGGTGGCGCAGTGGTTAAGGGCGCTGTACTGCAGCGCCAGCTGTGCCATCAGAGTTCCTGGGTTCGCGCCCAGGCTCTGTCGTAACCGGCCGCGACCGGGAGGTCCGTGGGGCGACTCACAATTGGCCTAGCGTCGCCCGGGTTAGGGAGGGCTTGGTCGGTAGGGGTGTCCTTGTCTCATCGCGCACCAGCGACTCCTGTGGCGGGCTGGGCGCAGTGTGCGCTAACCAAGGTGGCCAGGTGCACGGTGTTTCCTCCGGCGCATTGGTGCGGCTGGCTTCCGGGTTGGATGCGTGCTGTGTTAAGAAGCAGTGCGGCTTGGTTGGGTTGTGTATCGGAGGACGCATGACTTTCAACCTTCGTCTCTCCCGAGCCCGTACGGGAGTTGTAGCGATGAGACAAGATAGTAGCTACTACAACAATTGGATACCACGAAATTGGGGAGAAAAAGGGGTAAAAATTTTAAAAAAATAAAAATACAAATAAAAATAATGGGGTGCAAAGGAGCAAAATAAATTAATTAATGAAATACAGTAGGGAAAGAGGTAGTTGTTTGGGCTAAATTATAGATGGGCTATGTACAGGTGCAGTAATCTGTGAGCTGCTCTGACAGTTGGTGCTTAAAGCTAGCTTTAGGGAGATAAGTGTTTCCAGTTTCAGAGATTTTTGTAGTTCGTTCCAGTCATTGGCAGCAGAGAACTGGAAGGAGAGGCAGCCAAAGAATTGGTTTTGGGGGTGACCAGAGAGATATACCTGCTGGAGCGCGTGCTACAGGTGGGTGCTGCTATGGTGACCAGCGAGCTGAGATAAGGGGGGACTTTACCTAGCAGGGTCTTGTAGAAGACCTGGAGCCAGTGGGTTTGGCAACGAGTATGAAGCGAGGGCCAGCCAACGAGAGCGTACAGGTCGCAGTGGTGGATAGTATATGGGGCTTTGGTGACAAAACGAATGGCACTGTGATAGACTGCATCCAACTTATTGAGTAGGGTATTGGAGGCTATTTTGTAAATTACATCGCCGAAGTCAAGGATCGGTAGGATGGTCAGTTTTATGAGGGTATGTTTGGCAGCATGAGTGAAGGATGTTTTGTTGCAAAATAGGATGCCAATTCTAGATGTAACTTTGGATTGGAGATGTTTGATGTGAGTCTGGAAGGAGATTTTACAGTCTAACCAGACACCTAGGTATTTGTAGTTGTCCACATATTCTAAGTCAGAACCGTCCAGAGTAGTGATGTTGGACGGGCGGGCAGGTGCAAGCAGAGATCGGTTGAAGAGCATGCATTTAGTTTTACTTGTATTTAAGAGCAGTTGGAGGCCACAGAAGGAGAGTTGTATGGCATTGAAGCTCGTCTGGAGGGTTGTTAAGACAGTGTCCAAAGAAGGGCCAGAAGTATACAGAATGGTGTCGTCTGCGTAGAGGTGGATCAGAGACTCACCAGCAGCAAGAGCGACATCATTGATGTATACAGAGAAGAGAGTCGGTCCAAGAATTGAACCCTGAGGCACCCCCATAGAGACTGCCAGAGGCGCGGACAACAGGCCCTCCAATTTGACACACTGAACTCCATCAGAGAAGTAGTTGGTGAACCAGGCAAGGCAATCATCTGAGAAACCAAGACTATCGAGCCTGCCGATGAGGATGTGGTGATTGACAGAGTCGAAAGCACTTGGCTCAATGAATACGGCTGCACAGTAATGTCTCTTATCGATGGCGGTTATGATGTTGTTTAGGACCTTGAGCATGGCTGAGGTGCACCCATGACCAGCTCTGAAACCAGATTGCATAGCGGAGAAGGTATGGTCGGATTCGAAATGGTCGGTAATCTGTTTGTTAACTTGGCTTTCGAAGACCTTAGAAAGGCAGGGTAGGATAGATATAGGTCTGTAGCAGTTTGGGTCAAGAGTGTCCCACCCTTTGAATAGGGGGAATGACCGCAGCTGCTTTCCAATCTTTGGGAATCTCAGACGACACGAAAGAGAGGTTGAACAGGCTAGTAATAGGGGTTGCAACAATTTCGAGCAGATCATTTTAGAAAGAAAGGGTCCAGATTGTCTAGCCCGGCTGATTTGTAGGGGTCCAGATTTTGCTGCTCTATTTTGCAGCTCTTTCAGAACATCAGCTGACTGGATTTGGGAGAAGGAGAAATGGGGAAGGCTTGGGCGAGTTGCTGTGGGGGGTGTCGTGCTGTTGACCGGGGTAGGGGTAGCCAGGTGGAAAGCATGGCCAGTCGTAGAAAAACGCTTATTGAAATTATCAATTATAGTGGATTTATCGGTGGTGACAGTGTTTCCTATCCTCAGTGCAATGGGCAGCTGGGAGGAGGTGTTCTTATTGTCCATGGACTTTACAGTGTCCCAGAACTTTTTTGAGTTTGTGTTGCAGGAAGCAAATTTCTGCTTGAAAAAGCTAGCCTTGGCTTTTCTAACTGCCTGTGTATATTGGGTTCTAGCTTCCCTGAAATGTTGCATGTCATAAGGGCTGTTCGATGCTAATGCAGAACGCCATAGGATGTTTTTGTGTTGGTTAAGTCAGGTCTGGAGAGAACCAAGGGCTATATCTGTTCCTGGTTCTAAATTTCTTGAATGGGGCATGCTTATTTAAGATGGTGAGGAAGGCATTTTAAAAAAAAGAACCAGGAACCTCTACTGACGGGATGTCAATATCCCTCCAGGATACCCCGGCAAGGTCGATTAGAAAGGCCTGCTCGCAGAAGTGTTTCAGGGAGCGTTTGACAGTGATGAGTGGAGGTCGTTTGACCGCTGACCCATTACAGATGCAGGCAATGAGGCAGTGATCGCTGAGATCCTGGTTGAAAACAGCAGAGGTGTATTTAGAGGGCAAGTTGATTAGGATGATATCTATGAGGGTGCCCGTGTGTTATGGCTTTGAGGTGGTACCTGGTAGGTTCATTGATAATGTGTGTGAGATTGAGGGCATCAAGCTTAGATTGTAGGATGGCCGGGGTGTTAAGCATGCATACATATATAATACAATTATAATACATATATAATACATACATGTATAATACAATTATAATACAATTATAATACATATATAATACATACATATATAATACAATTATAATACATATATAATGCATACATATATAATACAATTATAATACATATATAATACATATATAATACATACATATATAATACAATTATAATACATACATATATAATACAATTATAATACATACATATATAATACAATTATAATACATATATAATGCATACATATATAATACAATTATAATACATATATAATACATACATATATAATACAATTATAATACATATATAATACAATTATAATACAATTATAATACATATATAATACAATTATAATACATATATAATACACACATATATAATACAATTATAATACATATATAATACATACATATATAATACAATTATAATACATATATAATACATACATATATAATACAATTATAATACATATATAATGCATACATATATAATACAATTATAATACAATTATAATACATATATAATACAATTATAATACAATTATAATACATATATAATGCATACATATATAATACAATTATAATACATATATAATACATACATATATAATACAATTATAATACATATATAATACAATTATAATACAATTATAATACATATATAATACAATTATAATACATATATAATACAATTATAATACATATATAATACATACATATATAATACAATTATAATACATATATAATACATACATATATAATACAATTATAATATATATATATAATACATACATATATAATACAATTATAATACATATATAATACATACATATATAATACAATTATAATACATATACAAAACCAAAGGTTCAATTAAATAATATTTTATTGATTTAAAAAGGTTAATTGCAGACATTTTTTTAATGTCAATATCAAATAATTTCTGCCTATAGAGTAAGTCAACACGCCATTGAACCTTTTTCATATTTTGTTACATTACAAAGTGGGATTAAAATGTATTTATTGTAGTTTTTTTTGTTATTGATCTACACAAAATGCTCCATAATGTCAAAGTGAAAAGAAAATGCAATACATTTTTTACAAGTTCATAAAAATCTATTACAAATGTAATTATTACAATATAGTTGTTGCATAAGTATTCAACCCCTTTGTTTAAGCAAGCCTACATTAATTAAAAAGTCAAATCTGGCTTAACAAATCACATAAGTTAAATAGACTCAGTCTGTGTGACATAATAGGGGTTGACTTGTCTACCCCTTCCTCTGTCCCCCACACATACAACATCTGTAAGGTCATTCAGTAAAGTATTGAATTTCAAGCACAGATTCAACTACAAAGACCTCACAAAGAAGGGCAGTGATTGATAGACAAGTGACAATAACAAATATGACATTGAATATACACTGCATGGACAAAGTTATGTGGACACCCCTTCAAATTGGTGGATTTGGTTATTTCAGCCACACCCGTTGATGACAGGTGTATAAAATAGAGCACACAGCCATGCAATTTCCATAGACAAATACTGGCAGTAGAATTGCCCGTACTGAAGAGCTCAGTGACTTTCAATGTGGCACTGTCATATGATGCCACCTTTCCAACAAGTCAGTTCATCAAATATCTGCCCTGCTAGAGCTGCCCCTGGTCAACTGTAAGTGCTGTTATTGTGAAGTGGAAACGTCTAAGAGCAACAACGGCTCAGCCGCGAAGTGGTAGACCACACAAGCTCACAGAACGGTAGTGATGAAGTGCGTAGCGCTTACAAAAAGTCTGTCCTCGATTACAACACTCACTACCGAGCTTCAAACTGCCTCTGGAAGCAATGTAAACACCAGAACCGTTTGTCGGGAGCTTCATGAAATGGGTTTCCATGGCCGAGCAGCCACACACAAGCTTAAGATCACCATGCGCAATGCCAAACGTCAGCTGTAGTGGTGTAAAAGCTCGCCGCTATTGTATTCTGGAGCAGTGGAAATGTGTTCTCTGGAGTGATGAATCACTCTTCCCCATCTGGCTGTCCGACAGACAAATCTGGGTTTGGTGGATACCAGGAGAACGCTACCTGCACCAATGCATAGTGCCAACTGTAAAGTTTGGTGGAGGAGGAATAATGGTCTGGGGCTGTTTGGGCTAAGCCCCTTAGTTCCAGTGAACAGAAATCTTAATGCTACTCTAGATGATTCTGTGCTTCCAACTTTGTGGCAACAGTTTCAGGAAGGCCCTTTCCTGTTTCATCATGACAATGCCCCCATGCACAAAGCGAGGTCCATACAGAAATGGTTTGTCGAGATTGGTGTGGAAGAACTTGACTGGCCTCCACAGAGCCCTGACCTCAACCCCATCGAACACGTTCGGGATGAATTGGAACACCGACTGCGAACCAGGCCTAATCGCCCAACATCAGTGCCCGACATCACTAATGCTCATGTGGCTAAATGGAAGCAAGTCCCAGCAGCAATGTTCCAACATCTAGTGGAAACCTTGCCAGAAGAGTGGAGGCTGTTATTGTAGCAAATGGGGGAGACTAACTCCATATTAACACCCATGATTTTGGAATGAGATGTTCCACAAACAGGTGTCCACATACTTTTGGCCATGTAGTGTATCTTTAAGCATGGTGAAGTTAATAATTATGTTGTGGATGATGTATTAAACAACGCAGACACATCAAATACGCAGTGTTCCGTCTGAACTGAGCTGCAGAACAGAAAGTAAACTGATTAGGGATGTCACCATGACATTTGTGATTTTAAAACAGCTCCAGAGTTTCAATGGCTGTGATGGGAGAAAAATTAGGATGGATTGACACAACATTGTAACATTGAAAAGAAGAATAAAAAATATACAGAAATATACAAAACATGAATATGTATGCAACAAGGCACTAAAGTAATACTGAAAAAAACAAACATGGCAAAGGAATACACTTTTAGGCCTAGTTGCAAAGCCTTGTGTTTGGGGCAAATCCAACATAACACATCACTGAGTAACTGCCTCCTTATTTTCAAGCATGGTGGTGGCTGCATCACGGTATGGGTATGCTTGTCATCGGGCAAAGACTGGGTAGTTTTCCAGGATGAAAATAAATGAGGATGGAGCAAAGCACAGGCAAAATCCTAGAGGAAAACCTGCTTCAGTCTGCTTTAAACCAGACACTGGGAGAGGAATTTACCTTTCAGCAGGACAATAATCTACAACACAAAGACAACTCTACACGAGAGTTACTTACCAAGAACACAGTGAATCTTCCTGAGTGGCCGAGTTACAGTTTTGATTTAAATCTGCTTGAAAATCTATGGCAAGTCTTAAAAATTGCTGTCTAGCCATGATCCCCAACACCTTGACACAGCTAGAAGAATTTTGAAAAGAATAATGGGCGAATATTTCACAAAGCCGGTGTGCAAAGCTCTTATGAGACTTACTCAAGAAGACTCACAGCTGTAATCATTGCCAAAGGTGTTTCTAACATGTGTTGACTTTATTACACTTATATAATCAAGGTGTGTTTTTTAAATAATATATATTAAATTTTTTCTGTCTTCCACTTTGACATTTGAGTATTTTGTGTAGATCGTTGACAAAAAACGGACAATTAAATCCATTTGAATCCAACTTTGTAACACGATAAGATGTGAAGAAATCCAAGCCGTTCTACAGGCAGTATGGGGCGGTTTGGAGGACAAACTAATCCTACACTAAATTGCACTTTTAAACTGGACTAACTGAAACGGCATTTCTCAGACATGGTATAAAACAGTCTCAGACTTGCCCTAGTCTAGATTTTAAAAGTCTCAATTCAAGAAGGACGACTAGAGTTAATGTAGATATAAGTGAAGGCTTAAATGAAACCTGGCCAGAGGCAGGTGTAACTTCTGATTAACGGATGTTGGCACCCAGGTTGACCTTGACAATGGAGGAAAATGGATTACCTGAACTATTTCAACGATGATCAAAGAGCACCACCAAGGCCAGGCAGAAGGCTGGATTTAGACAGGAGCAACCCACTGAATGATTTTGATTAAATCTATTTCTGTGACCGTTTCCGTATGTACAAAGGCAGCTGACATTTCTTTGCTTGAGACAAGGCTTTTATATGACTCTCTTAGGGGAAGGCTCGTCCCTCCTTCCTTACAAGTACTGATCACCTTGAAGTTTTTAACATCTAGAACATTCCATCGTGAAACAGGACATTTGTGTGGTGTAAGTGAACCGACTGTATGTAAAATAGTCCACAATGTCTGCAATGCTATATGAAATTGAAAGACAATTACATCAAGTTCCCTGATGCTGCTGTCCAGGCCAACTACTAGAGTTATATGAATACTAAGATAGCCCTTGCTGTCTAAGATAGCCCTTGCTGCCTCTGCCTGGCCAGTTCCCCTCTTTCCACTGGGATTCTCTGCCTCTAACCCTATTACAGGGGCTGAGTCACTGGCTTACTGGTGCTCTTTCATGCCGTCCCTAGGAGAGGTGCGTCACTTGAGTGGGTTGAGTCACTGATGTGATCTTCCTGTCTGGTTGGTGCCCCCCCCCCCCCCCCCTTGGGTTGTGCCGTGGCGGAGATCTTTGTGGGCTATACTCGGCCTTGTCTCAGGATGGTAAGTTGGTGGTTGAAGATAACCCTCTAGTGGTGTGGGGGCTGTGCTTTGGCAAAGTGGGTGAGGTTATATCCTTCCTGTTTGGCCCTGTCCGGGGGTATCATCGGAAGGGGCCACAGTGTCTCCTGACCCCTCCTGTCTCAGCCTCCAGTATTTATGCTGCAGTAGTTTATGTGTCGGGGGGCTAGGGTCAGTTTGTTATATCTGGAGTACTTCTCCTGTCTTATCCGGTGTCCTGTGTGAATTTAAGTATGCTCTCTCTAATTCTCTCTTTCTTCCTCTCTCTCAGAGGACCTGAGCCCTAGGACCATGCCTCAGGACTACCTGGCATGATGACTCCTTGCTGTCCCTAGTCCACCTGGCCATGCTGCTGCTCCAGTTTCAAATGTTCTGCCTACGGCTATGGAATCCTGACCTGTTCACCGGACATGCTACCTGTCCCAGACATGCTGTTTTCAACTCTCTAGAGACAGCAGGTGCGGTAGAGATACTCTTAATGATCGGCTATGAAAAGCCAACTGACATTTACTCCTGAGGTGCTGACTTGCTGCACCCTCGACAACTATTATTATTTCACCCTGCTGGTCATTTATGAACATTTGAACATCTTGGCCATGTTCTGTTATAATCTCCACCCGGCACAGCCAGAAGAGGACTGGCCACCCCTCATAGCCTGGTTCCTCTCTAGGTTTCTTCCTAGGTTTTGGCCTTTCTAGGGAGTTTTTCCTAGCCACCGTGCTTCTACACCTGCATTGCTTGCTGTTTGGGGTTTTAGGCTGGGTTTCTGTACAGCCCTTTGAGATATCAGCTGATGTACGAAGGGCTTTATAAATACATTTGATTTGAATACGGGAACTTCCCTGGATGTCATATTCCCATTCCTCTGTACCAGATGCTGAGGAGTACAGGAATCGTAAAAAACTGGTTCTCAATAAATGTACAATGTGTGTGCACTGTCAATGTACCATTCTCCAACATTGTTGCACCATTGGAAAGGAATTCATGACTCAAAGATTTTCCGAAACTCCTCTTTGTATCCAGATTCAGAAAACGTTAATGTCCTCAGAGCGGCAATACATTTTGCAGCAGTCATAAAACAAACAAAAACCTTTTTGTTAAATTGCAGAATTGCATTTGGAATAAAATTGTATTTTTTTTAAACAGTATTTTTTTTTTTAACTGCCCAATGCTTCACAATGACCTCAAACAACATGGCTGCCCAGTACTTCACAATGACCTCAAACAACATGGCTGCCCAGTACTTCACAATGACCTCAAACAACATGGCTGCCCAGCGCTTCACAATGACCTCAAACAGCATGGCTGCCCAGTCCATCACAATGACCTCAAACAACATGGCTGCCCAGTACTTCACAATGACCTCAAACAGCATGGCTGCCCAGTACTTCACAATGACCTCAAACAGCATGGCTGCCCAGTACTTCACAATGACCTCAAACAACATGGCTGCCCAGTTCTTCACAATGACCTCAAACAACATGGCTGCCCAGTGCTTCACAATGACCTCAAACAGCATGGCTGCCCAGTCCATCACAATGACCTCAAACAACATGGCTGCCCAGTTCTTCACAATGACCTCAAACAACATGGCTGCCCAGTGCTTCACAATGACCTCAAACAGCATGGCTGCCCAGTGCTTCACAATGACCTCAAACAGCATGGCTGCCCAGTTCTTCACAATGACCTCAAACAGCATGGCTGCCCAGTTCTTCACAATGACCTCAAACAGCATGGCTGCCCAGTGCTTCACAATGACCTCAAACAGCATGGCTGCCCAGTCCTTCACAATGACCTCAAACCGCATGGCTGCCCAGTTCTTCACAATGACCTCAAACAGCATGGCTGCCCAGCGCTTCACATTGAAGATGAGGATGACCCAGATGTTCTCATGGTTGAGGCAGACAATGCTAGAAATGGACTGCTGAGATGCTTTTGCTATGTAGCACTTCTCACAACAAAGATACTGTAGCTCAATTGAATGAAGGAAAAAATAGCCAAGGATTGATAACAAAAGGTTTTTAATTCACAAAGGGAATTATCAGGACCCCGAACTGGTGCTGGTTTGAGAAAAACATTGTTTTTGTCTCATCTTCCTTCGACCATTGGTACTGCTGGTTCTTCATGTCCCCCTCCTCCTTCGACCATTGGTACTGCTGGTTCTTCATGTTCCCCTCCTCCTTCGACCATTGGTACTGCTGGTTCTTCATGTCCCCCTCCTCCTTCGACCATTGGTACTGCTGGTTCTTCATGTTCCCCTCCTCCTTCGACCATTGGTACTGCTGGTTCTTCATGTTCCCCTCCTCCTTCATAGCCAGCTCAACATACACTTCCTTTAAATACATTAGTTTGCACTCCATGGCCAGTTTCTGATGCATGCTCAGCCTTGTCTTTGTCATCTGGCCCAAGTTAGTGACACAATCTTCCCTCCTGGTTGGCCTTCATCCTGTAGCGGGCTCACCTTCATCCTGTAGCGGGCTCACCTTCATCCTGTAACGGCCTCACCTTCATCCTGTCTTCTCCTCTCCAAGCTATGGTGCTCATCTACCTCTGGAAAATGATTACGTTGAGGCATTAGAGAACATTGTTTCTTCAAGAATTGAATTCATTACATCATTTTTATTATGGGAGTGCAAGAGATGACTGACAAAAATGACATATTCCCTGCAGTCCGATGGATGGCACATGTTGAACGAATGTGTCCTACCAAATAAGGATTGGAACGGTCCCCCATCTGAACTGTCTAAAATGGTCATCATTCGTGATACCTTCCAGGGGTAGGTGGCTATCAATGATCCTGGTCCCCCAGCTCATATGACTCCGGTCTTACTGGTCACCAGTCCTGAAACGTTCCCTACGAGCAACAGCATGTCTTCTTTAAGTAGATTTGTATTTTTCTCCACAGGACCGTAGAAAGACAAGACAATATATCAATTATATTAGTAATTATGCATGATATTGTTTGTGTTACATTGTTTCTGTCACAGAAATACATTTAGGCCCACTGTGTCGTGTTACATAAGAAAATGAACATTTTAAAGTGACTATGATTTGTAAAAGCAATAAAGCCAGTATCTTATCTAAAGTTGTTGTTGTATCCTTTTATTTACTTTCAATTTAAGTTGAATTCATTTCAAATGGTAGTCCAGACATTATTTTTCTTGTATTCTGTTGATGAATCATGCTGTTTGTTCTCCATAATTGGGTGGTTTGACACAATTTGCTTCAAGAGGTTTTTTTTTTCAAACTCAGTGAAATTCTTTGAACATTTCCTTTTATCTCTGCCCATTGTTTGGTTTAGGTGACTTGCACTATTTACCCCAATACTCCAATTGGGTATGACACAACAAGCTTGGCACACCTGTATTTGGGGAGTTTCTCCCGTTCTTCTCTGCAGATCCTCTCAAGCTCTGTCAGGTTGGATGGGGAGTGTCGCTGCACAGCGCTTTCTCAGGTCTCTCCAGAGATGTTCGATCGGGTTCAAATCCGGGCTCTGGCTGGGCCACTCAAGGACATTCAGAGACTTGTCCCGAAGCCACTCCAGCTCCTTTTGGAAAGTGGACCTTCACCCCAGTCTGAGGTCTTGAGCGGTCTGAAGCAGGTTGTTATCAAAAACATCCACACTGCATGATGCTGCCACCACCATGCTTCACCGTAGGGATGGTGCCAGGTTTCCTCCAGACGTGACGCTTGGCATTCAGGCCAGAGTTCAATCTTGGTTTCATCAGACCAGATAATCTTGTTTCTCATGGTCTGAGAGTCATTTTGGTGCCTTTTGGCAAATTTCATGAGGGCAGTCATGTGCCTTTTACTGAGTAGTGGTTTCTGTCTAGCCACTCTACCATAAAGGCCTGATTGGTGGAGTGCTGCAGAGATGGTTGTCCTTCTGGAAGGTTCTCCCATCTCCACAGAGGAACTCTGGAGCTCTGTCAGAGTGACCATTGGGTTCTTGGTCACCTCCCTGACCAAGGCCCTTCTCCCCTGATTGATCAGTTTGGCAGGGCGGCCAGCACTAGAAGAGTCTTGGTGGTTCAAAACTTCTTCCATTTAAGAATGATGGAGTGTCACGTCCTGACCTTAGTTCCTTTTTTATGTCTCTAATTTAGTTTGGTCAGGGCGTGAGTTAGGGTGGGCATTCTATGTGTTGTTCTATGTTTTTGTATTTCTGTGTTTGGCCTGGTATGGTTCCCAATCAGAGGCAGCTGTTTATCGTTGTCTCTGATTGAGAACCATACTTAGGCAGCCTGTTTTCCCACTATGATTTGTGGGTAGTTGTTTTCTGTCTCTGTGTCTGCACCAGACAGAACTGTTTCGTTTTCATTCGTTCTCTTGATATTTTGTTTTGTGTTCAGTTTAAATAAATATTAACATGAACACGAACCACGCTGCATATTGGTCCGATCCTTCCTACTCCTCCTCAGAAGAGGAGGAAAACCGTTACATGGAGGCCACTATGTTCTTGGTGACCCTCAATGCTGCAGAAATGTTTTGGTACCCTTCCCCAGATCTGTGCCTCGACACAATCCTGAATTTGAGCGCTATGGACAATTCCTTCGACCTCATGGATTGGTTTTTGCTCTGACATGCACCTTCAACTGTGGGACCTATATATATATATATTTTTAGAAACATTACAAAGCATGCTCAAATTGTGTTGTTGTAATTTTATCAGGGAAAATATTTTTGGGCTGCTAAAAAATCTGAGTAACTGGTAGATATCTAAATCTACCTGCTAAATCTACCTGCTAAAAAGTACACAAACAAAAGAGCAAATGCATCCAACAAATGTGTCACAAGCTTGATGAAATAAACATATCCAGGTGTTAGAATGGCCAAGTCAAAGTCCAGACCTGAATCCAATCGAGAATCTGTGGAAAGAACTGAAAACTGCTGTTCACAAATGCTCTCCATCCAACCTCACTGAGCTCGAGCTGTTTTGCAAGGAGGAATGGGAAAAAATGTCAGTCTCTCGATGTGCAAAACTGATAGAGACATACCCCAAGCGACTTACAGCTGTAATCGCAGCAAAAGGTGGCGCTACAAAGTATTAACTTAAGGGGGCTGAATAATTTTGCACGCCCAATTTTTCAGTTTTTGATTTGTTAAAAAAGTTTGAAATATCCAATAAATGTCGTTCCACTTCATGATTGTGTCCCACTTGTTGTTGATTCTTCACAAAAAAAATACAGTTTTATATCTTTATGTTTGAAACCTGAAATGTGGCAAAAGGTCGCAAAGTTCAAGGGGGCCGAATACTTTCGCAAGGCACTGTATTAGACTTTTAAAAATGTAGATGTTCAAAAGGTCTGCATCAGTGGCTTGTAGGCTATGCGTGGAAGACAGGAGATGCTAAATGTGTTTGTTAATTAACAGTCAATTACTGCTGCA
Source organism: Oncorhynchus clarkii lewisi (assembly GCF_045791955.1). Taxonomy (NCBI): domain Eukaryota; kingdom Metazoa; phylum Chordata; class Actinopteri; order Salmoniformes; family Salmonidae; genus Oncorhynchus; species Oncorhynchus clarkii. The sequence goes on from NC_092162.1 coordinate 66,815,190, forward strand.
AAAAATGTTTTGGTACCCTTCCCCAGATCTGTGTCTCGACACAGTCCTGTCTCGGAACTCTAGAGAAAATTATTTCGACCTCGTGGCTTGGTTTTTGCTGTGATATGCACAGTGAACTGTGGGACCTTATATAGACAGGTGTATGTCTATCCAAATCATGTCCGATCAATTGAATTTACCACTGGTGGACTCCAATAAAGTTGTATAAACATCTCAAGAATGATCAATGGAAACAGGATGCACCTGAGCTCCATTTCGAGTCTCATAGTAAACCGTCTGAATACTTATGTAAATAAGATATATTTGTTTTTATATTTTTAATACATTTGAAAATATATATATTTTTTAACTGTTTTCGCTTTTTCATTTTTGGGTATCGTGTGTAGATTGATGAGTAAATATGTGTATTTTACCTATTTCTGAATAAGCCTGTAATGTAACAAAATGTAGAAAAAGTCAAGAGTGCTGAATCTGAATGCACTGTAAATGAGCTTACAATGAAAAAACAAGGTCTACATTTCCTAATGTTTAGGCCTATCAGAGCCAGCTACATTTCCAAATGTTTAGGCCTATCATAGCCAGCTACATTTCCTAATGTTTAGGCCTATCATAGCAGCTACATTTCCTAATGTTTAGGCCTATCATAGCCAGCTACATTTCCTAATGTTTAGGCCTATCATAGCCAGCTACATTTCCTAATGTTTAGGCCTATCATAGCCAGCTACATTTCCTAATGTTTAGGCCGATCATAACCAGCTACATTTCCTAATGTTTTGCTTGAAGTTAATATTGCATTTTACTGGGTAGAAATAGGCTGATTACACTGAGAAAAGTACCAGAAAAATGTAGCTACACATCAGTCAGAGCTGTCTGTTGATATAATGCCTGTTTGTGAATTTTCATCCGAGTTTAGAAGTTCATCTGAAGGACAAAATTGCCGACCAGAAATGACAAAAATACGTTTTTTAGATCTGCATTTACAAAACGCAGCAAGATATTTATTATGCTTTTAAAAAAAAAAATCCTGAGTGAAAAAAATCTGAATTCTGCATTTTGTCCTAAGTTTAACTTGTTGCCTTAAAGCAAGTGGCTGAATTATTAGGGTGGCAGGTCATCATATTGTGTTAGCTTTCTGCCGTGTTTGATAAGTCAAAGCCCTCTTCTCAGAGCAGGCAGGTCCGTTGCTCTAGGACTCCAGACTCCACAGAGACACAGCGTGTAGACTAGCACTGGCTCTTCAGCAGCATTTCTTCCTTTAGACAAGCATGTGTCAAAACTTTGTTTTGCACAATGTCTCTCGTACACATTCGCTTGTAAATGTCCAAACTCACCAAAAACGACATTCCTACCTATACATGTATAACTTTATGAGTTGGATTGCCTGTCTTTGCAAATCATTTATTTTAGTTTGTGTTCGTTAACATTAGCATTCTGGTTATTGACGTCCACTGGGCGCCCAATAGGCTGGTAATACTGTAAATGCCGGGGTTAGAGAAGGATGTCGGTATGACGATGTGAACATCTGGATACCACCTAACACATCTAAATGCTGTGGGGGTAAAGTACTTCACACTGATCAGTGTGGCGGTAAATCGCTTTCTTCAAAAGATATCCTTAAATCCCTCGTTGGAGAAGCTGGTACACATCCCCTCTAACTTCACAGGAGGTGGAAATACTGCAATGAAAGGAAATGTGCATTTTGCTAAAGTAAAACAACACTACAAATTAACCCTGAAAGTTAAAAAGGTTTCATGTTATCGTGGTAAACAACTAAATGTTTTAAAGACGTTCTACTTTATCTACATTGTCAGAAACACACATTGTCTTTGGTAGTCATCATAACCCTTTAACTGTTGGCATTACAGTATGTTCAACATGTTTCTGATCCTCTGGGCAACGAGCTACTAAATCAAATCTTATTCGTCACTTACACATGTTTAACAGATGTTATTGCGGGTGTAGAGAAATGCTAGTGTTTCTATCTTCAACAGTGCAGTAATATCTAACAATTCACAACAATACACACAACCTAAAATCACGGAATTAAGAAATATATAAATATTAGGATGAGCAATGTTGGAGTGGCATAGATTAAAATACATTAGAATAGAATACAGTATATACATATGAGATGAGTAAAGCAAAAATATGTAAATGTTATTAAAGTGACTAGTTTTCCATTATTAAAATGGTCAGTGATTTCAAGTCTATGTATATGGGGCAGCAGCCTCTAAGGTGCAGGGTTACGTAACCGGTTGGAAGCCACCTAGTGATGGCTATTTAACAGTCTGATGGCCTTGAGATTGAAGCTGTTTTTCAGTCTCTCTGTCCCAGCTTTGATGCACTTGTACTGACCTCGCCTTCTGGATGATAGCAGGGTGAACAGGCAGTGGCTCAGGTGGTTGTTGTCCTTGATTATCGTTTTGGCCTTCCTGTGACATCGGGTGCTGTAGGTGTCCTGGAGGACAGGTAGTTTGTCCCCAGTAATGCGTTGGGCAGACCTCACCACCCTCTGGAGATGCCTGCAGTTGCGGGCGGTGCAGTTGGCATACCAGGTGGTGATATAGCCCGACAGGATGCTCTCAATTGTGCAGCTGTAATAGTTTGTGAGGGTTTTACGTGCCAATACACATTTCTTCAGCCTCCTGAGGTTGAAGAGGCGCTGTTCCACCTTCTTCACCACACTGTCTGTGTGGGTGGACCATTTCAGTTTGTCATTGATGTGTACGCCAAGGAACTTGAAGCTTTCCACCTGCTCCTCTGCGGTCCCATCAATGTGGATAGGGGCGTGCTCCCTTTGCTGCTTCCTGAAGTCTACAATCATCTCCTTTGTTTTGTCGACATTCAGTGAGAGGTTATTTTCCTTGCACCACACTCCCAGGGCCCTCACCTCCGCTCTGTAGGCTGTCTCATCATTGTTGGTAATCAGGCCTACTACTGTTGTGTCATCTGCAAACTTGATGATTGAGTTGGAGGCGTGCATGGCCACGCAGTCATGGGTGAACATGGAGTATGCTGTGTTGAATGCTGAGCTATAGTCAATGACCAGCATTCTTACATAGGTATTCCTCTTGTCCAGATGGGACAGGGCAGTGTGCAGTGTAATGACAGTAAGCAAATTGAAGTGGGTCTAGGGTGTCAGGTAAGGTAGAGGTGATATGATCCTTAACTAGCCTCTCAAAGCATTGAGTGCTATGGGGAAATAGTCATTTAGTTCAGTTACCTTTGCTTTCTTGGTACAGGACCAATGGTGGACATCTTGTAGCAAGTGGGGACAGCAGACTGGAATAGGAAGAGATTGAATATGTCCGTAAACACTCCAGCCAGCTGGTCTGCGCACGATCTGAGGACGCAGCTAGGAATGCCGTCTGGGCAGGCAGCCTTGCGAGGGTTAACACGCTTAAATTTCTTACTCATGTTGGCCACGGAGAAGGAGAGCCCACAGACCTTGGTAGCAGGATGCGCCAGTGGCACTGTGCTATCCTCAAAGCGGGCGAAGAACGTTTTTAGCTTGTCCGGATGCAAGACGTCGGTGTCCGCGACATGGCTGGTTTTCCCTTTGTAGTCCATGATTGTCTGTAGACCCTGACACATACGTCTTGTGTCTGAGCTGTTGAGTTGAGACTCCACTTTGTCGCTATACTGACGTTTAGCCTGTTTGATTGCCTTACAGAGGGAATAACTACACTAAATTTGCTTTGTTATAATCTCCAGATACAATAAATTCAGCCTCGGGATATGTGGTTTCCAGTTTGCATAAAGTCCAGTGCGGTTCTTTGAGGGCCGTCGTGGTATCGGCTTGAGGGGGGATATACACGGCTGTGACTATAACCAAAAATGATTATCTTGGGAGGTAATACATTCAGCATTTGATTGAGGTATTCTAGGTCGGATGAACAAAAAATACTTGAGTTTCTATACGTTATCACAATCACACCATGAGTGGTTAATCATGAAATATACAGCCCCGACTTTCTTCTTCCCAGAGAGTTCTTTATTCCTGTCTGTGCGATGAACTGAGAACCCAGCTGGCTGTATGGACAAAGACAGTATATCCAGAGAGAGCCATGTTTCCATGAAACAGACTATGTTTACAATCCCTCATGTCTCTCTGGAAGGAGATTCTCGCCCTGAGCTCGTCTACATATTATAATCTAGAGACTGAATATTAGGGAGTAATATACTCGGAAGCAGTGGATGGTGTGAGCGCCTCCTGAGTCGGACTAGAAGTTCACTCCGTATACCGCTTTTCCACTGGCGGTGTTTTGGATCAGCCTCTGGAATCAGTTCAATTGCCCTGGGAGGTAGGAACAAAGGATCCAATTTGGGAAAGTCATATTCCCGGTCGTAATGCTGGTGAGTTACCGTTGCTATTGTATCCAAAAGTTATTTCCGGCTGTATGTAATAACACCAAAAATTTCCTGGGCTAATAATGTAAGAAATAACACACAAACAAAATACTGCAAAGTTACGTAGGAGCAGAGCTGCCCTGTCTGTCGGCGCCATCTTGATTGTATCCATACTAATGAGACTAGATCCCTCACATCGTAGAACTAATCGAAGCATCATCACAAAGCTCAGCCTGCCCCGACCCCAAAGACAAGAGTGATTCACAGCCAGAGGAACCAGCAGAAACACACAGAGGATGGAGGACTTCGGCGAGTGTGAGAAATAATTTACAGTTCGACAGTACACACACACACACACACACACACACACACACACATTCATATTATGAACAAGAGAGAGAGAGACAGAGAGAAATATGATGGATGGTGAATTTGCATTTGAATTTAAGATAGAGAGGGGTGGTGACGGGAGAGAGGAAGAGGGAGATGAGCATGAGAGAGAGTAGGAGAGAGAGAGAGAAATATATGTACTATGAGCTAGAGCATGTTTGTATGTAAAGCTCACAGCTTTATCTGCCACTTTTATTAAACAGAAATGGCCACTGGTGGACCTTAGGTCAACTGTCCAATCAGACACTTCACTGGCCCACACCATGAAGACAGTCCAGCTCGCCTGGGATAATCCGAACTTCAGATCCAAGCACCACACAAAAGAGACTTGACCCTAGGCTCACATTCAAGGGGAACAAATACCCATGAGCCAAATGAAGTCCTTCCTTGGTTCCTCCACATATCCCCATCATCCTACTCTCATCAGTAGTAAAGTGATGTTTGAACTCTGCATGTGAAGCTTTAGGGCTCTATTGGATCTCTGAAGCATTACAGATTGCGCAATACATATATGTTTTTTAAGGGTAATTTTCAATGGATCCGTTTAACGTGAATTTGTATTTGTTGATATTTTTATTTATTTAACTAGGCAAGTCAAGTGAATGCAGTCACCACAAGCGTGGGAACATGGCCTTTAAATTTAAATCACGAGGTAAAGCTGAACTTTCGTGATAAGGATTGAATAGAGCCCTTAAGTCTATCGGGGGGGGTGTCTAAGATGAGAACTCAGCAGGATTCCACTGAAGAAGTGTTTGGAACCGAACAGAGAGAGATAGAGAGAGGGATGGTCGTTATAAAAGTGCCTTCCTCTTAGTCCTATCTGAAGAGCTACAGGTAAACCTGTTCCAGCGCAAGGTAACAAGAGCTATTGTCAAGTCGAATCTCCCACCACTTGCATTATACAGTGTTAGTGACAGTCGTCATGACAGAGGGAGTGTCGGATAGACACTTCCCTGCTAACAGTGTCCACAGCAGACAGAGAGAGAGGGACAGAGAGAGAGAGAGGAAATAGGAGACCACCACAGCTAAATCTGTAGCCAACAAGGCACTTGTGGAGACAAAACACATATCCATTCACTGATGAAAATGTCTCCATAGAGAGCAAGCAGAGCAGCGCTGGCACTTTCCTCCCTTGGCAGCGGCTTTTTGCCATGACTGGGTGGGCGTCTAGGGACTTATATTCCGTTCAGCTCATACGACTGAACCTTGATTCCCCTGGGCCTTATGTCCTCTTTAAATAGATAGAAGGATGTGAGATAGATAGAAGGATGTGTGTGTGAGAGAGAGAGAGAGAGAGAGAGAGAGAGAGAGAGAGAGAGAGAGAGAGAGAGAAATAGAGAGAGAGAGAGAGAGAGAAATAGAGAGAGATAGAGAGAGAGAGAGAGAGAGAGAGAGAGAGAGAGAGAGAGAGAGAAATAGAGAGAGAGAGAGAGAGAGAGAGAGAGAGAGAGAGAGGCGTGATAAACAGAAACAGCTGAAAACCAACTGAGAGATACAGTAAGAATAGAATCGTAAAATAAGAAAAGCACTGGGAGTCAACAAAAAGACATGCAGTGAATCATATTGTCTCTCCATAGTATCGTGGACTGAGGTCGTTTACCCAACACTAACATCGTGCTTTTACTACCCCCATCTCCCAGGGCACTTTCTAATGGAACCCCAGGCTCCCAACGGGCATAGCAACAACCTTTCTAGAAGCGTCACAGAAACACTGCCAGCCACTTTATGAAGTTCCCTGAGTTCCTGAGGCCATGGAGGGGGGAGAGAGCAAGCCGTTCTCTAGCAACATTAATAACCATGTTGGGTAAAGGATTATCCGCTTATGAACTTGATTTAAGAGGTCCAATATGCTAGGGAGAAATCCGTTTCCCTCTGCAGGATATCAATTCAATTGGACATTGCAGAACATTACACCATCTGCAGCAGGGCAATTACACATTTTTCCCCATCAGACTGGTTCTGATAAACCAACAGAGATGTGTGTGTGTGTGTGTGTGTGTGTGTGTGTGTGTGTGTGTGTGTGTGTGTGTGTGTGTGTGTGTGTGTGTGTGTGTGTGTGTGTGTGTGTGTGTGTGTGTGTGTTCGTCTGAACGTGTGAATTGTGTAGTAGTTAAGAATGTAGTGTTATAGAATTATCATATTGGTAAAGGGTGTCATTGCTGATCGGCAGGAAGTAATCTAATAGCTCCTCTAATAGCCTCTCTAACTTTCCTCTAGCCTTCCTAACTCATCCCCAAGAGTAGTTATTGTAAGATGGCTTCTGTCAAACTATCTTTCACACCTTCTATGATTTATGAAGGGGACAGGACTTCACACTAGGGTGTGAATATCACACTAATGCGACTTATGGAGGGCTAGGCCCGAGGACCACAACAAGCCCTTCACACACACACACACACACACACACACACACACACACACACACACACACACACACGCACACACGCACACACACCAACAGTCGTCCATAATAAACTTGTCAGATCAAAGGTGTTTACATACAACACCTGGCGACCACGTGGTTATCTAATTTAATTACTAACATTTTATTTCCTCATTACCTCATAAATCATGAGGTGTGAAATACAGTTTAACAGAACAAACCCAACATCATGTGAAGTCACATGGGTGTGAGATTCACAGTCTAGTGTGATGTCCCACCCCCTTTTATAAATCAACAAGGTGTGAAAGATTGACAGAAGCCACCTTACGACAACTACTATTGGGGATTTAAATCAGGAAATAACTTAGATCGAGAAATTCGTACAGGGAAAGCGTGGAATGTGTAGTATCCATGGCGGAGGGATATTTCTCATCCCTGGTGCCAACCCTCCAGATGCTCAAAAGGAGAAGCTTGGCCACAGATAACTCTTTTTAATTGGTTAAGCAGTAAAATGTTAGTGCATTTGCTAACGTGTCTCCTGAGTTCGGGCTCCTCTCTAGTGGGATAAATTGAGCCAACCTTGTTTTTAGGAATCATATTCAAAATTAATAATTTGACCAAATAATAATAATTTCATAGAGTCTGTGATGGAAGAAACCACATGAAAAAAGTGGTAAGCAAGTTAAATAAATTGATTGTGTTACAGGTTTCATGATGCTTGTATCTAAACCAAAGTAGATCATTTTAAGATGGTTCTATACATTAGTTGGGGTCTCTTTAAGCTTCTATATGAGGTCCTAAACCTAGCATGAAAGTGCATCCTTGTAGCTGTGTGTGCTAATATAGTCAAAATATTTGCAAGTTGAGCCAATGGCCATGGAGTATGTTGAGCCAATGGCCATGGAGTATGTTGAGCCAATGGCCATGGAGTAAGTTGAGCCAATGGCCATGGAGTATGTTGAGCCAATGGCCATGGAGTAAGTTGAGCCAATGGCCATGGAGTATGTTGAGCCAATGGCCATGGAGTATGTTGAGCCAATGGCCATGGAGTATGTTGAGCCAATGGCCATGGAGTAAGTTGAGCCAATGGCCATGGAGTATGTTGAGCCAATGGCCATGGAGTATGTTGAGCCAATGGCCATGGAGTAAGTTGAGCCAATGGCCATGGAGTATGTTGAGCCAATGGCCATGGAGTAAGTTGAGCCAATGGCCATGGAGTAAGTTGAGCCAATGGCCATGGAGTAAGTTGAGCCAATGGCCATGGAGTATGTTGAGCCAATGGCCATGGAGTATGTTGAGCCAATGGCCATGGAGTATGTTGAGCCAATGGTTGAGCCAATCCCAGGCGAAAAGCAATGCATTATCACTGGGATATGGAGGTAACAACAGGGCCTGGCCTATGTTAAAAGTGTTTTTAAAAAGTACTAAATGTTTAGGTGTTAAGCCTAAAAGATGCAGCAAATGATTAAAAGACAAAAAGCGATGGTGATTGTGTTGAATTGTGTTTGGCAAATAAAGATATATATTTCATTCAGTGCAGAAATGTATAGGAGGCTTAACTTACCCTGTCCCGTGGTTCAATGTACCCCCATAACCCATACCCTCATACCCACATAACCCCTTACCCCCATACCCCCATTACCCCCATACCCTCATACCCCATACCCACATAACCCATACCCCCATACCCCCATTACCCCCATACCCTCATACCCCATACCCACATAACCCCTTACCCCCATTACCCCCAATACCCGGGGTAACTCGTGCCAAGAGACAACTTCTTTTGGACAAGCTATGTTTTCTAGACTATAAGGTTAACATGAATTCTGATTATTATTATTTCCAGGGATACACAGCATCCTGAAATATACACTGAGCGTACAAACATGCTCTTTCCATGACATCGACTGACCAGGTGAATCCAGGTAAAAGCTATGATCCCTTGTTGATGTCACTGATTAAATCTACTTCAATCAGTGTAGATGAAGGGGAGGTGACGTGGTTAGAGAAGGATTTTTAAGCCTTGAGAGAATCGAGACATGTATTGTGTATGTGTGTCATTCAGAAGGTGAATGGGCAAGACAAAATATTTCAATGCCTTTGAACGTGGGTATGGTCATTTTGGTAACTTTCCCCAGATCTGTGCCTCGACATAATCCTGTCTCGGAGCGCTACGGACAATTCCTTCAAACGAATGGCTTAGTTTTTAGTCTGACATGCACTGTCAACTGTGGGACATTGTATAGACAGGAGTGTGCCTTTCCAAATCATGTTTAATCAATTGAATTTACCACAAGTGGACTGCAATCAAGTTGTAGAAACATCTCAAGGATGATCAATGGAAACAGGATGCACCTAAACTCAAATTTGAGTCTCATGGTAAAGGGTCTGAATAATTATGTAAATAAGGTATTTCTGTTTTAAGGTGATATATTTTAGAATACGCTGTAACAAAGTGTGTAAAAGTTAAGGGGTCTGAATACTCGGAAAGTATTCAGACCCCTTGACTTTTTCCACATTTTGTTAAGTTACAGCGTATTCTAAAATGTATCACCTTAAAACAGAAATACCTTATTTACATAATTATCCAGACCCCTTGACTTTTTCCACATTCTGTTAAGGTGATACATTTTAGAATACGCTGTAACTTAAAACAGAAATACCTCATTTACATAATTATTCAGACCCCTTGACTTTTTCCACATTTTGTTAAGTTACAGCCTTATTCTAAATGGATTAAAAATAAAACATTTTACTCATCAATCTACACAATAACCCATATCTCATTAAGACAAATCAAACACAGGTTTAGACATTATATTTTACTAATCAATCTACACAATATCTCATAATGACAAAAGCAAACACAGGTTTTTCAGAAATGTTTTCAAAGTTGTAAAAACAAAACTAAAACAGAAATACCTCTCACACTTCGGTTGAGTCTTACATCTAATGTCACCATGAAATAGGTTGGAACAGTCTGAACACAAAATGTAGAAAAACTATAAAGACCAGGGAGGGACTGAATCTTTCTACATCAGAATGATGAGAGTAAAATGGAATCTTTGACAACTCCTCAGTTTCTGTCTTCATCTGACTGAGATATTTATAAAACACAAGACCAGAGTCTAGACATGAAGGCAGCTTTATCCTTTAGAAAATCAACATCAAGATCCCCTAATTCTAAAAGTTAATTTGTCATAATAATTTCTGAGATCTATTTGAAAACTAAACACAAGCTTTCCAAATACAAAGGAAAGTTCCTTGCCCTTTTGCATGTACCTAATAGCATTCATACTGGATCTATGAATGTTAAAATATATTTTCTTTCCGAGCATCATGCGTGCACTGATTTTGAGTAAACAATTATTCTCCTTTTCTACCACAGAGGGAGTTTGGGTGACAACAGGAGAGACGGGTCCTGTTCCCTGGCACAGTAGGCATTGTGCCATCCGATACCCGACTGATTGAGGATGGTATTAAACAGCACAATGGGGACATAGGCACAACAATGCTTCTCTCCTACTCTGTAAGACAGGCAGGAAAGCTGCATGCCAATCAAACTGTAGAAATAATTATGCAAATAGGGGATAGTCTAAGCAGGTTATAATTACAGAACAGAACATATGGCAATTATTATCACAATGTGATGATAGTTTTACAGTGATGGTGTAATTTCTAACTGTTGTTGACAAATATTGCAATTAACTGAGTAAAAATAGCAGAGTGTCATTGATTGTGCTTACAAAATGTAGTAGGAGAAATGATAACAGAAAACAATTTGTAGGTGGCTAATCTTATCGGTTGTATGGATTATCTGGCTATTGCATATGTGTGCATGTGGTCTGGTCCATTTCTTACTCAGTGAGCCTGTCTAACTTGGGTTTTCTTTGCACAAAATGATCATTATCTGGCTAATAATGTCCTGGCATGTGTTAGAAATGCCAGGGACGATTTCGGGTCCAAGTGTGTGTGTGTGTGTGTATAAAACAGGTCCCCACAGTAGGTTACATTGGACTCTCTGGGTCTAGGGGGGGGAATTGAGACCCTGAGATAAACAAATTTTGAAATGAAAGCTCTTTTCATGTAAAATAGAGACTGAATTAGTCTATGCGCAACATTTAGTATGTTTAAAAAAAAGACAAGTCATTGCCCAGCTGTTGAGCAGCTGCTGGGGTAGGTAGTGACAGGGTGTCTCACCCAGAGCTGAGGAACAGCTGTATGCATCTGCACTGGCACTGCTATCGTTACTGCTCTCCATGCGAGGAAAACACGGGATAGACCCATCAAATCCATATAAACCACAGACGGGGCTCTGTGCTTTCACAACATGAGGATTTTTCACAAGAGATTAGCATTTTACGCGTAAATGTAATCATTGTAAAAGTGTCTTTTAGAGGCACGGCCGCCAAAAAACGCTCGTGTGCATCTGCCCGTTGAAGGTGGACAATGCGCATTACCAAATGTATAATGCATTCACGTTGCAGTTTTTATACCCTCGCATCAGAAGTCAAGCATATTTGCTGCACACATACAATGCAGTGACACATTAGTAATATAAACCTGGAATGCACATTAGGTTTAGGCTAAAGTCCTCAGTCTATAAGCCTATTTTTCATGAGAAAAGTACTGAGCCAAATAAAACATAAACAAAGAACGTAAAGGACACAAAAAGACAACAAAAGTTCAGCAAAAACACACATTACCGTCTTCCTATGTAGGGACAGGCGCAGTCAATGAGATGGTGTGTCCTTTGCACACTCGAAGACAGTACGCGTCCGACAGAAATATTGGTCCCGTTTTACACTGTCTCGAGCAAAGCCGACCGTTAGCAGGACTCCGGTGCCTTTTTATTGGCTCACCATGGCTCGCTCTGCCCTCCCTTCTTTGCCTGGGTTCGCGTGCGCAACAACAGCGTGCGCTACAGCTTCTCCATGGCGCTCTCACTTGACAAAGGTTAATTCATTCATTTAAAATAGCTTTATTTTACCTCTTCAACATTTACTCATCTAAATAAATTAATATTTGATATTCCACGTGCTATTTATAGGCTACTCTCACATAATGTATTGTTGGTTGGGGATTACACATCAATGCACATCAGTTTGTTTTTTCTCACAGCAATTGGTGTTCTCAAAATATCTCTGAAATAGCCTATCAATAATCAACAATATAGACCATCGACTGTGTATTTTTATTTCAATCAATTATTGAGTCTGAGTATCTGACAAAGCTATAAACATAGGCCAGCTAACATTGTAGGCTATGAAGTCCCGTCAACATGCAAAAATCAAAACCAATTTTTCCTTTAATTTAGCCCGAGGTGATTTTGGAATGTCTAGTCTACACAGCCTTGGAGAGCAACAAAGCGCAATTTCCATTCCAAGAATAATAAACTACAACAAATGTGTTGCCTGTGGTGATTCTCAACATCTTCTACTTCTGTCATAAATTATAATGCACTGAACAAAAAATATGAACGCAACATGTGAAGTGTTGGTCCCATGTTTCATGAGCTGAAATAAAAGATCCCAGAAATTTTCCTAAGGCACAAAATGCTGATTTCTCTCCAATTTTGTGAACACATTTGTTTACATCCCTGTTAGTGAACATTTCTAATTTACCACAATTATCCATCCATCTGACAGATGTGTTATATCAAGAAGCTGATTAAAAAAGCATGATAATTACACAGGTGCACCTTAATAAAAGGCCACTAAAATCTGTCACACAACACAATGCCACAGATGTCTCAAGTTGAGGGAGCATGCAATTGGCATGCTGACTGCAGGAATTTCCACCAGAGCTGATGACAAATAATTTAATATTAATTTCTCTACCATAAGCCACCTCCAATGTTGTTTTAGAGAATTTGGCAGTATGTCCAACCAGCCTCAAAACCGCAGACCGCATGTATGGCGTCATGTGGGAGAGTGGTTTGCTGATGTCAATGTTGTGAACAGAGTGTCCCATGGTGACAGTGTGGTTATGTTATGGGCAGGCATAAGCTACGGACAACAAACACAATAACATTTTATCGATGGCAATTTGACTGCACAGAGATACCTTGACGAGATCCCGTTGCCCTTTTTTAAAGGTATCTGTAACCAACAGATGCATATATGTGTTCCCAGTCATGTGAAATCTATAGATTAGGGTTTAATGAATTTAATTCCATTGACTGATTTACTTATATGAATTGTAACTCAGTAAAGTTACATTTGGGCTCCCGTCCGGGGTAGGCCGTCATTGTAAATAAGAATTTGTTCTTAACTGGACTTTCCTAGTTAAATAAAAAATATGTTGTTGTTGTTGTTGTTGTTGTTGTTGTTGCATGATGCGTTTGTCTTTTTGTTCAGTGTAGTTTGAAATGCGTGTTGCACATCTCATTTAGCCTCACCTGAGATTGATGTGCAAAGCCCAAATATCCACAATCTCCACGGCCATCTTGAGGAAGTTGGAACCATGAGGTGGAGTCTGCATCTAGGGTGGCGTACAGTAGGCTTCATCATGTTCCAGATCTACCTAATGAAACCTAATGTCATCGAATGAAATGCGTCCCTAAATTCTATTCCACAATGAGAGATAATGGTGTCGGTTCTATATTACATGTCCATTTGGTAATTCCACACCATAGCGCTGCATAAGATCCTGACATGCTGATGTGTGCCCAAAATAAACATCATAAACTAAAGATACAAATATTTGATCCGTGGACGGTAAAACATGTTCATGTGTGTGATTAGAGACAATCAAGCCATTGAGGCTTCATATATATGAAGTAGATCTGACACGAACTACAACAAGTCGTATTATTCCCCTAGAGACCTGTACCTGGAAGTCAGAGTGAAATAGCACTTGGTATTATGTACAGACCATTACACACTGAACACACACTATCTGGTGAACAGTGAGAGAAGAGTCTTCCTACTGTACACACTGTGCCTCATCGTTTGGCTTGTAATGAGAGGACACAGCGTCTGCTTCTGCAATCAGCGTCTGCTTCTGCAAACAACTATGGCCAGTACATCAGATTAACCAACTCTGTACACATTGTGCTGGAGATCAGAGGTGTTGATTGGATGTGCCCAGCCTGGTCAATCTGCACTGCAGAGATAGGACCACAGTATACTGTCTAGTAACCACACGGTCAACTCCACTGGAAGGTCATTTCAGATTGCAAGTGTCCTGTCACATGTAGTGTATCAACTATTTAATACGATGTTATTACTAACTAACTAATTTCCAGAAGGAATGTTCGTCCAGCTGTTTTCTCTCTCCAAGTCCCTGAAGTCAACATCATGGCAATTATTATACGTGCATTTCTGACCCTGCATTAAATTATGTCCGAGGTTACGAATACTGAGTTTTAGCCCCCGCCCCTCCGGGAACTTCTTTCACAAAGCTAAGGATCCAAATCACATTCTGCACGTGTTCTCTTTTTACTATATACGCTTTACCAAAAAGGATGAGGCGAGGGGTTTTACCCAGCCCAAAATCTGTACACACCCTGAGAACTCAATGTGCTTCCCAATGTGTTTGCACATTACATCGCTATTGACTGTGTGTTCATGTCTTGCTTGTTGATATGTTGTGTACATCTAGTAGGCTAACTCCACTCCTGACAAAAGAACATGAAAACGCTAGACTGCCTGTTACGTCATGCTTATGTTTGCCTTCTGTTACAAAAGACAAAGAACTACATTTGCATGAACAAGCGGCAGCGGAGTCATGGGGTGAGTGAGTGATCACAGAGCAGCAGCTGGAAGGACTCGGGGAGGGGAAGGGCAAGCAGCGGATCTTGCACATGTGCAGAAATCTCTGTATCTTTAGTCCAAAACTCCTGGGTTCCAGAAAACCCAGAACCGCAGCCACTCTGTTGAAGTTGAATTATCACGGTTAGTAACTCCCCTAATAATAAAACGTCAATAATAGCAATAATCACTTTAAACGTAACCTCACACCCTTCTCTGCTGATGATCCCTGATTGATTAGTTCCCCTAGATCCATCATTAGTCTTCACCCTGTAGGCTGATAATCAATCACTTGTTCACAACTTAACTGTATCCAAAAGGCCTGAGGGGAAATCGATAGTGCTTTTAGGTGACAGTAACATCCTAACTAATCAATATTTGATCAGTAAATTCCCATACACAGTGTGTCTGTGGCACAAAAAAAAACAAAATGTTCCTCCACTCAGCTCTATTGAACTCCACATGAGTACAAGCTGATAGTTTAGAATGTTCACCACAAAACATACAAGCACCGTCTTACGTCAGGTGGCGTCAATCCTACGCCACGCCCGACTGACAGTCAACGCAGACGATTAGTTACACGATCTGCCTTGAGACAATGACATACAAGAACACACAAAGTGCATCCACATACACAGCCGTCGGTTCAAATATACAGTCTGAATGTGTCTCCTATCAAACATGACTGTTGCCCTAGCAGCAACAGCCCATTCGCCTGTTTCTTAGACTTGAACCGTCTCAGTTATGTACTGCAGTCAAAGGCCTGATTGTGCCTCATCTTCCACAATTACCCAGCAGCCATTGTGATGGGTTCCTTAGGAAAGGTGTCTCGAATTTGCAGTAGACAAATGCCAAACTCCCCTTCAAGCTTAGAAATAAGTCATATAAATCTCCAACACGACCATCCACAGAAAGTGTGAAACACATTCCCTGGATATATCATTAGGAATAGTGTTTCCACATAAGAGCGCTTCCAAAGAAAGTTAAATCAATTCCAGCGCAAACAAACCCACAAACCAAATACACCCAAATTAAACTAGGGCTTAGCTGTTTCAAGTTCATCCATTGTAATGCCATTATAAATAGTCAAACAGTAAGACTAACTGGGGTTCTAACTGAAACATGTCTTTAGATAAGAGCACATGTGAAGTTATAACAGAGTTTCACTGCTCAACCATGTAACTCTCTCGTTGTGATATTACAAACGGTGAGGTATATGACCTGTATATTCTTAACACAATGTGGTATACGTAAACAATGCCTTTACATTAATGACCTAGTTCTGACATATTTTTATTTTAAAAACAGCCGTCTTCTACATTTGTAATATAATGGTTGTCAGTATCACACACCCTGAGTACACTGAACTTAGAGGAGGAGTTTGAGCAACTACAGCAGTTACCTTCAACCTGCAGACCCAATGAGTTCCCCCAACCCAAGCCCTCACCCTGGAGCTATAGGCTGCAGACACACCACTCTAGCCTGCCCCATGCTGGAGGTTCCTGTCAAAGCTGGCTGAAATACACTAGGTCTGAGATGGCTCTGAACGGTCGTTCTGGACCAGACGTAGGTCATACAGCTGTGAGGTGGAGGCTATATGCAGGTCTCTGAGCCGTCTCAGTCCAGGAACACCTTCAGAATCAGACATGGACCAAGAACAGAAACACCATGTGAGGACATTTAAAACATACTGGATCTGCAATGGTACAAATCCACATCCATATGAGTACGCACAAACCATCCAAAATAACATGAACCGAGAAAAAAAAAAAACATACTTTTGGATGGGCAACGATGTCCTCATGATTCTGCCGGATGTTGTCATCTATGAATATGTACTGTGACTTCCTGGTCGAAGGGGTCCCGGCACCGAAGCTTTCCTCCCCGGAAGGAGTGTAGGTGTTCCTGGCCAACCTACAGAGAGAGAGACCAGTGCCCTGACTACATCACGAAACACTGAAACCTTCATGGAGGTCAATACAGAGCACAACTTCTCTATTACAATTACTGTCAATATATATAAAAACATATTTAAAAAAATAAAAAGAGTTCTTAACAGGGCGTGTTTTTTTTTTACCCTCACAAAAAAATTCAGAATGGCACAAATTCCACGATATCAGGGTACTCATGTCAACGTGTTTGCAGGAAAGCACTGGGGATATACAGAGAGACTGGTAAAAAAAATGGTATTAGCTTACTGTACATGTTAAAATAAATTTAGTCTGTCTTTTAACGGAATAGGCCTTTAAGGAAGTCATAAAACCATGCAATAGGTCACATATGTCAGAGTCAAGGCCCGCGGGCCACATCCGGCCCGCAAGAAGGTTTTTTACGGCCCCTGGGATGATCTTGATTTATTATTAGAACCGGCCCGCAGCAAGCCGGCAGCCCGCAGATCTTTTACACGCACCAATACTACATTTCCCACAATGCAAAGGTGACGCACCGAGCAGTAGGCTGCTTCATTTCAATATTTATTGGCACAGCAGTCGTCAGCATCACAGTAAAATTAACTTTCAGATACCCATCAAAAATGGCAAAACGGAAGGTGGATACTGAGAACCGGGGGTTTCAAACAAGGTGGGAGTCGGAGTATATGTTCACGAAGGTAGCTGGAAAACCTGTGTGTCTTCTGTGTGGAGAAAGTGTGGCGGTACTGAAAGAGTATAATCTGAGACGACATTATGAAACGAAACACGCGGACACACACGCGGACGCAACTGTCAAGGCCAGTTTTATTTTGGCAGAAGAGATCGCTAAATCAGCCCGGCCATTTACGGAGGGGGATTTCATCAAAAACTGCATGATTAAAGTTTGTGACGAAGTTTGCCCAGAAAAAAGGCAACTCTTTTTAAATGTGAGTCTGAGCAGAAACACCATTGCCGAGAGAGTAGACCAGTTGTCCATCAATCTAAAAGAGCAGCTTGTGAAAAAGGGAAAAGATTTTATTGCATATTCCTTGGCTGTGGATGAGAGCACCGACATTTCTGACATTGCCCAGTTGTCAATTTTCATCCGCGGAGTGGACTCCAACCTAAGCGTGACAGAGGAGTTTTTGGCTTTACGTCCTATGCATGGCACAACTACGGGGCATGATTTGTATGAAGAGGTGTCAAGATGTGTAAATGAGATGGAGCTGCCTTGGGAAAAACTCGTGGGTTTGACAACCGACGGAGCACCTGCGATGTGTGGACACAGGAGCGGACTGGTGGCGAAGATACGGGAAAAGATGCAAGAGGAAAACGCGACAGGTGAGCTGACAGCTTATCATTGTATCATACACCAGGAAGCGTTGTGCGGTAAAGCCTTGAAAATGGAGCATGTAATGAGCATCATCACGCGCACAGTTAACTTTATCAGAGCCAAAGGTTTGAATCACCGCCAGTTCAAGGCATTTCTGACGGAGTTAGAAACGGAGCATGGTGATTTGCCTTATCACACAGAGGTGCGATGGCTAAGCCAGGGAAAGGTGCTTCAAAGATGTTTCGAGCTTCGTGAGGAGATTTGTCTGTTCTTGGACAGCAAAGGGAAAGACACAACACAACTCCGAGACGAAATGTTTCTGTGTGAAATGGCTTTTCTGTGTGACATTACGAGTCATCTGAATGCAATAAACTTGCAGCTGCAGGGTCGGGATCGTGTCATCTCTGATATGTACAGTACAGTGAAGGCATTTAAAACCAAACTGACTCTGTGGGAGACGCAGATGCGGAAAGAAAATTTGAGCCACTTTCCCAGCTGCCAGACCATGAAAGAGAAGCTCTCTACCAGTGCGTTCCCGAGCACACAGTTGGCTGATAAAATAGGTATGCTTGCCGCTGACTTTCGACGCCGATTTGCTGACTTTGAAGCACAAAAAAGCAGGTTGGAACTGCTCGGTAACCCATTTGCTGTTGACGTGGAAAGCTCACCACCAAACCTCCAAATGGAGTTGATTGACCTCCAATGCAATGATGCACTGAGGGCAAAATATGCGGCAGTGGGTGCTGCGGAGTTCGCCCGTTTCCTCCCCGGCACAATGCCCCAGCTGCGCATCCAGGCTGCTCAAACGTTGTCTATGTTTGGCAGCACATACCTGTGTGAACAACTGTTTTCTTTGATGAACCTGAACAAAACATCACACAGAAGTCGACTTACTGCTGAACACCTCCACTCAATTCTGAGGATTTCTTCAGCTCAGAGCCTTACCCCGAACATTGATGAACTTGTGGAAAAGATGGGACACCACCAAGTATCACCCTCAACCTCAAACAAGTGAACATTACTGTGCAATCACATATTTAGAGTTTTTACTCAGTTCAAGTTTAAAAGTTAAAATTTAATATTTGTTTTCACTGCATGTTACTTCTCCTTAAACAAAGTGTTGTTTTTGATTAATAGATTTTTGCACTTTATTTTTTTGTATTTCAATCCAATTATATTTTAAAAATATTTCAGTTGAGTGGATGATAGAAAATTGCTATTATTGTTTTTTCTTTGAAGTAAATTTAGCCCACTTTTGCTAAAATAGAAAATATAGTCTACTGATGGTGCCTTGAATACCGGTTTCTTTCATTTAATGTTCATGTTATGGGGATATTTATATAAAGGAAATTTGTCTTTTGTGTCTGTTGAAAATTAAAGATTACTGACAGAGCCATAAGAAAATATTGCTTTATTTATCTGATCATATTGTAATATATTTGTTAGGTTTTCAGTAGGTTCAATTAGGTTCACTAGACTATATGCGTCATTTAAAAATTTTTCAATGAACATTCGAACAGTCCGGCCCTCGTCTTGTAGCTGATTTTTTTATTTGGCCCTCCGTCCATTTGACTTTGACACCCCTGCAATAGGTCATGATTTACTTATTTTTTTTTTTTTTTTTACTGTTTGACTGTATTTTTGTAATATTTTTCAGTCCCCTGAAAGTAATTTAATAAATATGTTCCTTTTCGTATTTTTATGCCTTTTTTTATTCAAGATGTATTCTTCAAATCTGGCCTGGTCAGAACCACCCCCTTCTTACTACAGAGGATCTGGCCTGGTCAGAACCACCCCCTTCTTACTACAGCGGACCTGACTTGGTCAGAACCACCCCCTTCATACTACAGAGGATCTGGCCTGGTCAGAACCACCCCCTTCTTACTACAGCGGACCTGACTTGGTCAGAACCACCCCCTTCATACTACAGAGGATCTGGCCTGGTCAGAACCACCCCCTTCATACTACAGAGGATCTGGCCTGGTCAGAACCACCCCCTTCTTACTACAGCGGACCTGACTTGGTCAGAACCACCCCCTTCATACTACAGAGGATCTGGCCTGGTCAGAACCACCCCCTTCATACTACAGAGGATCTGGCCTGGTCAGAACCACCCCCTTCTTACTACAGCGGACCTGACTTGGTCAGAACCACCCCCTTCATACTACAGAGGATCTGGCCTGGTCAGAACCACCCCCTTCTTACTACAGCGGACCTGACTTGGTCAGAACCACCCCCTTCATACTACAGAGGATCTGGCCTGGTCAGAACCACCCCCTTCATACTACAGAGGATCTGGCCTGGTCAGAACCACCCCCTTCTTACTACAGCGGACCTGACTTGGTCAGAACCACCCCCTTCATACTACAGAGGATCTGGCCTGGTCAGAACCACCCCCTTCTTACTGCAGTGGATCTGGCCTGGTCAGAACCACCCCCTTCTTACTGCAGTGGATCTGGCCTGGTCAGAACCACCCACTTCTTACTACAGTGGATCTGGCCTGGTCAGAACCACCCACTTCTTACTACAGAGGATCTGGCCTGGTCAGAACCACCCACTTCTTACTACAGCGGATCTGGCCTGGTCAGAACCACCCACTTCTTACTACAGTGGATTTGGCCTGGTCAGAACCACCCACTTCTTACTACAGAGGATCTGGCCTGGTCAGAACCACCCCCTTCTTACTACAGTGGATCTGGCCTGGTCAGAACCACCCACTTCTTACTACAGCGGATTTGGCCTGGTCAGAACCACCCACTTCTTACTACAGTGGATCTGGCCTGGTCAGAACCACCCACTTCTTACTACAGCGGATCTGGCCTGGTGTCTCAAACACACTCAGCCGGGAGGGAGGAGAAAGGGCAGCACTATATAATCCCACCTTCTATCCCACCTAAAGCATTTATAATGGATTAGTAAATAGTTAGATGAATCATTTTGTCATCATTACTCCCACATTTGTACATGTTAGTAAGCTAATTATATGTAAACAACTGTTAAAGTATGTTCCTATTACCTTATAAATAATTTATTACAACGAACACAGTCTGCTTTAACGTGGCTCATACTCTACCAGCAGCGGGGCATTAGATAGGAAAGGGTTAACAGTGTCTATCAGGTATCAATCGGAAAACATGAACATTTTCTGGGCATTAGAGCAGAGTTTCCCAAACTCGATCCTGGCACCCCCTGGCATCAGCTGTGTTAGAGCAAACACCAAAACGCACCCGGGGGGGCCCAGGACCGAGTTTGGGAAACTCTGCTTTAGAGTATCTTTTTAGAATGAGAATAAACAAAAACCAAGTTTACAGGTCATCCTGCAAGTTCTGCTGAATCTAATTATCTTCGTTCACCCTCCCTGCCGATATTCCTACACAAATAGTCCTTGACAGTTTGAATAAGTTATCATGTGGATGTTTTTAAACTGCAGCTAACTGTGTAAGGCAGCCTCTGAGCCTCCCCCCTGCAGAAACCGCTGTGTTCTGCTCCAGTAAACTAACTGGTACAGGAACACACTGAGGGGGATGACAAGGGACTGCAGCCACTCTGTACCCAGGGGAGTAGCACCACACACCAGGCACCCATAATACATCTCACCGTGAATGACCTTCTGTGAGTTGGTCTTAAAAGGCATTGTTCCTCGAACAAGATTTAAGACTTGTAAGAATTTTGACCACTATATCCCACTGCCCCCCCCCCCCCCACACTACTCTCAAATAATTATGACTCACCTCTGAGTAGCAATGACACCTGTACAAGCTTTAACACAGTAGCACCCTCTAAATGCCACCTGTAACACAGTAGCAGCCTCTAAATGCCTCCTGTAACACAGTAGCAGCCTCTAAATGCCACATGTAACACAGTAGCACCCTCTAAATGCCACCTGTAACACAGTAGCAGCCTCTAAATGACAAGCTGCAACAGGTAGCAGCCTACAATGACAACAGGTAGCAGCCTATAATGAGTAATGAGTGCAATGACTGGACTATTGGCAGAGTAGCTAACATAACAGTATGATTATGATACGGGCAATGCGTCCATTTAATATGGCAGTTAGTAAGAGCTTGGTAAAATGCCAGGACGACATAGTCATTATAGCTATTGTCCTAATGACACCACATCCAGCATCACACCCTCCCCCACCCAAAGCACTCATCATACCTTAAGGGCTGGGAGGTCAGGGGAACAGTGGGTGGGAGCACTGGGTGAGGGCACGGGACACAGAAGACAGCACGCGAGGAGGGTCTCAGCCAAAGGTAAGGAACAAGATGGAAAAGTCCCTTCCCGTCTGCCACCAGATCCTTCAGTAGCTGGAAGGAGGAGGGTAGGCTCCAGTGGTACAGCTGCCCTTCCTCCCCCTTCACAGCCAGCTCCTTGTTCCCCTATGGAAAGTACAGCATGGCTAGGTGCTCGTCCAGCACCCCCCTGAACTGCCGACCTGCAGCGGAGCTGGTGAAGCCTGCCACCCTGCCAAACTAGGAGTGATAGCAGACAGCACACTCACATGGTGGGAGTTGAGGTGAGTCACTCATCCAATCCCATTTACCTACAGACAACAGAAAGAGACCGATGTTTGGCAATTACACTCAGCAATGGCACCATCGTGGCAGGTTGGCACACAGTGGCAAATGATTCCACTTATTGAATTTTCATGTCATTTACAGAAAAAGGGTAGCGTTTTGGGGCATCTGCTCCTTGAAAAATATTTTGGATCACTCTCATTCATTATAGCTTGTAGAACAGACTGTTCTACCTCCAAAATAAAACTGCCTACATGTAGAAAATGGCTATTTAGAGTTTTGACTAGGCAGTATACAGCTACGACCAGGAGACTTTTTCGTACCAGGTTAGGAAAATTGATGTAGGGTAATTTTGATATGGGGTTAGGGCAAGCTAAAACGGCATCTTAAACTGCTACGAAAAGTCACTTCCGGTCCCAGCTGTACTCCCATCTAGTCACAACCGCTATTTAGGATAACTGAGGTCAATGAATGTAAATATATATATATTTTTTTTACATTCCCTGACTGCGGTCCCCTGACCTCCATGAGGCTCGTCACCTATATTGCAACCCGGTTGAATTTACCGTTCTCATTTGTACTAATTTGTCCCCATGTCACAATTTAAATAAAATAATCCAAGGCTGCAATAGTTCCTTGAATTGTCACGGCGTCAGACACCAATATGGTGTTATTGAGATCAACATGAAGGACAAGCTTTTTCTTCTTTAGAGACAACCCTTGAGGTCTTCTTCAGTGGTACACCCGTTATATTCATTGACATTTCCTTTGGCGTGTGGAGTACAGCGCTCATCAAACGGGTCATGCTCATTACGACCGTCCCCGTGGTTTAGAGGGATGATCACCGGTCTTGTCGCAGTCTGACATGAGGAGCTCCAGTCCCGAATGATCGGTTGTCAACACCTGATTTTCCTTGACTAAATAACGAGCCAATTTGTCAGTAAATTGCGTGAGGGTTGAGCTAGCTAACTAGGTATGTTACTGAAACCAGAGATCCTCGTAAATCTTTTGACCAATCGTAGATTTGTAGCTCTAAATTTGTACAACTATTCACATACAAATACAATCACTCTGCCGACTTATTTTGACAGAAAAAGTGTTTAATTTCTGAAACCGTCGTTTCTTCTTCTCTCTGCGTAATGTGTGGAGTCTGAAAGCAAATACAGTAACAAGCGCCATGTAAAAGAAGTGCAGGTTGGAGGACCAACAATTTAAACACAGAAAATGGTAGAAACGGAGGGTAAAAAAAAAAGTTTCCAGGCAACTTTATTCAAGTTCCTACTGAATCAGAGTGTGTATTCAAATAACCCGTTAGCGCTTCTCAAAAAGTGTTTAATTTATATTAACAATGTATAATCTTATACACATTCTCATTAACCTCCAACTTTATATATGCAGTCTAATACAAATGAAAGGAGGGGTGTACAAGAGTACTCAAAACAGAAATGGAGATATGTAGCAGAAGTAGTAACAGCATTCTATTGTACGGCTACTGTGTATCTACATGCACATTTCAGTGTGTATCAAGTTAGTTTCTTCCCCAAAATTACATCCACAGGATTGGATAAATTACAAAGTAAAAATGTTTTTAAAATGTTTTAAAATCTAAAGCAAAGCAACTAAATCCAGATGTGGTATGAAAATAGTCAACAGAAAGACAGTTACTTTTTGTCCTCTGTATGAACATAAAATAAACAACTTCTGCACCCATTACACTATATCGGTACCCAGCTTACAGAATCACAACACAGACCAGACTAAACCTTGATGAGAAGCGGGGAAAAAACCACACTCAAATGCTTACACACCCAGACACACACGTCCAATCCTCTCACATCACAATTTTCCCTCAATCCCAACAGGCTGGGGGGGTGGGTTGTTTGATGTTAGCCACATCCTTTGTGACCTCTGAACCAGACACCCGTTTATCATGGGATAAAAGGGGGTCATAAGCGGCATGGCCACCAACATTGTCTAGGTGGGCTCTTCCATCAGCCAACAACAGGTTGCAACCCGGAGGCTCTGGGGAAACAGGAGTGTGTGGAGGCTTTTGTTGTATGTGCAAACACGCTGTGTGTGTGTGGGCGCACACACACACACGTGTGCATAAATGTGTTGCATGAATATTACTACATAAACAGCATGAGCTGGTATGTCCACAACATCTGTGGTGACATGTACTGGTCCTTCCTTCCCCACAAATCCACTTCTGACATGTTTAGCATTGCACCACTGAGGGGACGCTTTGAAGACGTCCAGTTTATTAGTGTTGTTTACTGACGAGTGTATTTCCCAATGTTGCTGCTGGCGTCGGTCCACAGCTGGAGCCTTAAGCCGGCTCGGTGGAGCTTCAGTCACACCTTAGTCCACCTCCTCCATGTTACTGTAGGACAGAGCAGCACATTCGCCAGAGTGTCCAAACAGCTCAGAGGTCACCTCTGGGGTCAGCGGAGGGGGTCCTTCAGGGTCCAGGTCAGTCCCAAAGAGTGCCTGGCCAGAGGCCTGTAAAATAAACCAGTGTTACAAATCATGCTTTTCTGTGGACCAGTTCCCTTTCAGGAAGACCAGACCCATCTGGTCTGTTACCCATTCAAAAGCATAAACGCACTGGACTGGCGGACATATTCCTCGACGGACAAAACCCAGTTCCAATTGGATGGACGATTTCCATGTTTGTTTACTAAAAATAATATTCATTAAGACAGCATAAAGGTTGACATTTTATTTTTGAAAAGTAGTACAAGTGTTGGTTTATTGGGGCAGCATTAAGATGGAAGGACCTGTACACATTATTGCTAGGAAATGTCCCACTTTCTTTTTTAAAATAATAGCGACTATTAAGATTACACTTAAAATTGTACAATTTCTATACAGCAATCTAGTAAATATATTTCTGCTATAAAATATACACTTCCTTACATCAGTAACTTTCACCTTTACACCCACAACCATAGGGAATCTTTGCCATCTGTAGGGAGCCTAGATAATTCACATTTCTTTGTGTCGACATTTCACTGAGGCAAACCACTGGATAAACCACTGAGACATACTGGGCATTGAAAGCAGATGGTGAATATACCTGGCCTCCAAGCCCATCTACAGCTGGAGAGGCATGACAGAGTGTAGTGTGATATCCCTGAGACTTGAACATATTACTACAACACTGTTACAGAAGGTTAGTCCATATACCAGCAACACAGATAATCATTAAGTGTAGCAATTTTCATTGATAGAAAGCAGATGGTGTCCACCTAATGAGTTGACGTCACTACTAAGCTTCAGCTTCATACTGTACATCAGCGCACTTATTATTTTGCACAGTCGTAAAGCTCTGAAATATCTAGCTATTTCACCCCCCCCCCCAAAAAAAAAGAAGCACATTTAAAAAGGTGGCTTTGATGAAGTCTGACAGGGATAAGGAAAACGTATGAACAGCAGGGTTGGGCTCAATTCGAACATAAGGCAGTCAATTCAGGAAGTAAACAGGAAGGAAGTAAACAAAAACTACAAGGTAATAATCTGAAGAAAAAAAAATGCATTCATTTTCAATGACTTCTCAATAAACTGAAGAGTAAAAGTTATCTATTTTGAAAAAAAAAAAAACATTTGAATTTTAAATTCAAATCACTTCCTGAATTAACAGCCTCCAATTCGAATTGAGCCTAACCCTGGTGGACAGAAAGCAATATAACTGCTGAATTAAGAGCTTACCATTGACAACATAAAATCAAAAATAAAATCAGCAATGTGACAAACAAGCAAAAGGCACATACTAGCTTACAGTGAGACTAAAACACTCTGTATTCATTAAAGCAAAACACACATTTTAGCTGTCTTCAGGTTACAGTACAAAGTTATGACTGCACAAAGCAAGGCGGAGCCCATCATACCACCCTGGGATGGAGCTAAAGGATTACAATAGCTTATTCCCTCACCCACTCAACACTATCACAATAGGACTTTAACCCTATACCCTAGTTCAAGTCCTCTCAGCAGCATCTCTTGTGCAAAAACATAGGACTAACCATTACGAAACACGCATTTCAGATTTTTGTACTGAAATCCTACATGAGAGAGAGACACTTGGCATGGACACATAAAAGGCTGAAGTAGGTTTGAACCAGAATTTAACGTATCTTATAGGGACATACATTATGGACTGCAGTAAATAAGAAGGCCAAGCCTTGCTGAGCCAAGTTACTAGTAGATGCTATTGGACTTGATTAACAGATATGCAGTGTATAATTTAGTTAACATTTTGAATGTGTCCAGCAGCATATTGATTTATAGGCCATCTACAAAACAAAATGTTTTCGTATTGGCATGGATATTTCATTAGACTTTACATTTTTTTTGTGTATAAGCCTATTTATAAACTGGTTGGCTCGAGCCCTGAATGCTGATTGGCTGACAGCCGTGGTATATCAGACCATATACCACGGGTATGACAAAACATGTATTCTTACTGCTCTAATTACTTCAGTAACCAGTTTATAACAGCAATAAGGTGCCTCGTGGTTTGTGGTATATGGCCAATATACCACGGCTAAGGGCTGTGGTCCAGGAACTCCACGTTGTGTCGTGCATAAGAACATCCCTTAGCTGTGATATATTGGCCATATACCGCACCCTCTCGTGCCTTATTGCTTTAGCATATAAGCGTGTATGTGTGGGGTGTGATACTGGCCGCTTAGCCCCAGTTGGCTCTGTAGAGTAGGTTCACTAACAACGCTAGTAGAGCAGCCAAGGTACCCAGGACAAAATATAGGACACAGTCGTCATCGGAATAATGCGGGATCCTTTGGCGCAGCAGCCGCCACACCTGCCCCTCCACCCCCTCCTCCCTCCTGGCTGCTCTTCTCCTCCCCAGCCTGGGACGGAACAGGCCCCGGGGGCCCTCTTCAACACCCTCCTCTTCCTGCTCCAGTTCCTGCCATATCAGAGATGCCTGCGATGGCGGAAACCTGTGTCAGCTTCAGGGAAAGGCTTGGTTCTTCCTAAAGCAACGCCACCTCACCACAGCCAGACCTCCAGCAAACCCCTCCCCTTCCACTCCACTCTGTCTAATATATTAACGGTGTCACAGGCCACGGGGTCAAGGACAAGCCAGACTCTTTCAAGGAACAGCATGATGACAGCTCAGAGCGATGTGAGGGGTGTCTCAGAAAACACATGGATAGACAAACTATCACATCTTTCTTTTCAACAGTTAACTAATAGATACATTAAATCAAAGATATGTTTTTGTAGATTAATTCAATCAGAGTACAATAAAAATGCACCATACATCTAATCATTTTCACAGGCATTAAATAGCTTCCACAAAGTTTGTGAATAGATACAGCCCTTATTAATTCTGAGGCAATTCACTTTGTTTTCAGCATTTGGACAGAAAACTATGCTGCTTAGATGCCAAAACAGATCAGATAAAGGGGACAAGAGAAAGGCAATGTCTGGCACTTCAGGAAAGTAAGTTGAAACAAGTGTGCACAGCTTTTCTCCAAAGCCGCTATTCAATTTAGAAACTAGCATAAAACTCTTGATGAACAAACCAATGGCCTTGAAACAGTTAGATTAGATCCATCGTCTTTCTCTCATCACAGCTCAATAAGCAGAAAACACATTACTCTGTCAATGACAACTGAGATCATTTCTCATTTCTATAAAAGCACCACAAGCAACCAACTAAATATCACTGCATGAAGAAGACTAGATGAATGAACACAGTGTTACATCTCACTCATGTGGTGAAAATATAATCTCAGGAAATTTAAATCTACCTCAAACGAGTCATGTTGGGCCGAGTTTAATTGAATCCCTCATGATGCACTATTCCTCAAGGAGTTTTTCTACTACCATGTAATGGATACTGGTACTTCCCTAAGGGATACTTCTCAGAGGTAGAGAATGGCGCCCTCACCTGGCTGGCGCTGGCTCCTGCAGAGGTGGGGGACTCGGCCCCCAGTAAGCGAGGTGGTCGTTCCACAGGGGAGTTGCGGCGGCGGTAGAACAGCACGTAGGCATAGCGTGTCACCACCTGGCTCTCTTCCACCATCGTCACCGTACTGTCATCAAAAAGACGCCAGCCTGGGGGGGAGGGGTCGTGTAGGAAGGGGAGGTGGAAGGTGAGGGAGAGGAGGAGGGGGAAGGTGTAGGAGAGAATAGGAGGAGGAAGAGGAGGAAGGAAGAGAAGTGGGGAGGTGGAGGGAGAGGGTGGAGGAAGAGAGTAGAGGTGAGGACGGCAGGTGAGATCATTTTAACAGTATGAACAGAATATAACATGTTAAACCAGCTTGCCATGGTCACAAAATACAGCAGAGCCTACTAAAATACAGCAGAGCCTACTAAAATACAGCAGAGTCTACTAAAATACAGCAGAGCCTACTAAAATACAGCAGAGCCTACTAAAATACAGCAGAGCCTACTAAAATACAGCATAGCCTACTAAAATACAGCAGAGCCTACTAAAATACAGCATAGCCTACTAAAATACAGCATAGCCTACTAAAATACAGCATAGCCTACTAAAATACAGCATAGCCTACTAAAATACAGCAGAGCCTACTAAAATACAGCAGAGCCTTCTAAAATACAGCATAGCCTACTAAAATACAGCATAGCCTACTAAAATACAGCATAGCCTACTAAAATACAGCATAGCCTACTAAAATACAGCAGAGCCTACTAAAATACAGCAGAGCCTACTAAAATACAGTATAGCCTACTAAAATACAGTATAGCCTACTTCAGCCAGACAGAGTCACTCACCAACATCACTGCGCTGGCTGTTCTGGGCGCTGGGCAGGCGTGCGTAGGCAGTGTAGTGACCTCCGATCATGCCCCCGTAGTGATTGATGACTGCATAGAGGTCATAGATGGGCGGCTGCTGCATGTCGTCCTTCTGACCAATACAGAACTTACTGAGGTCCAGGTTCCTGAAAGACAAGAAAACAAGCTGTAAATCTGTTTGTATAAATATTTAAAACTATACTATATGTATGTTGAGTGAATTCACCCTCAAGTTATTGAGTGTAGGGTCAGTGTGATTAAGGGAATAATATGAGAAGTTGTGTTTATAATATGTTATTTACAGTTGAAGTCAGAAGTTTAAATGCACTTAGGTTTGAGTCATTAAAACTCGTTTTTCAACCACTCCACAATTGTCTTGTTAACAAACTATAGTTTTGGCACGTCGGTTAGCACATCTACTTTGTGCATGACACAAGTAATTTTTCCAGCAATTGTTTACAGAAAGATTATTTCACTGTATCACAATTCCAGTGGATCCAAAG
This sequence comes from Oncorhynchus clarkii lewisi, assembly GCF_045791955.1. NCBI lineage: Eukaryota > Metazoa > Chordata > Actinopteri > Salmoniformes > Salmonidae > Oncorhynchus > Oncorhynchus clarkii. The sequence goes on from NC_092162.1 coordinate 66,845,125, forward strand.
TTTAAATCCCCAAGTTGACTGTGCCTTTAAACAGCCTGGAACATTTCAGAAAATGATGTCATGACTTTTGGAAGCTTCTGATAGGCTAATTGACATCATTTTAGTCAATTGGAGGTGTACCTGTGGATGTATTTCAAGGTCTACCTTCAAACTCAGTGCCTCTTTGCTTGACATCATGGGAAACTCAAAATAAATCAGCCAAGACCTCAGAAAAATAATTGTAGACCTCCACAAGTCTAGATCAGGTACCACGTTCATCTGTACAAACAATAGTATGCAAGTATAAACACCATGTGACTATGCAGCCACCATACCGCTCAGGAAGGAGACGCGTTCTGTCTCCTAGAGATGAACGTACGTTGGTGCGAAAAGTGCAAATTAATCCCAGAACAACAGCAAAGGACCTTGTGAAGATGCTGGAGGAAACAGGTACAAAAGTATCTATAGCCACAGTAAAACGAGTCCTATATCGACATAAACCTGAAAGGCCACTCAGCAAGGAAGAAGCCACTGCTCCAAAACCACCACAAAAAAAACAGACTACAGTTTGCAACTGCAGATGGGGACAAAGATCATACTTTTTGGAGAAATGTCCTCTGGTCTGATGAAACAAAAATAGAACCGTTTGGCCATAATGACCACCGTTATGTTTAGAGGAAAAAAGGGGGGGCTTGCAAGCTGAAGAACACCATCCCAAACGTGAAGCACAGGGGTGGCAGCATCATGTTGTGAGGGTGCTTTGCTGCAGGAGGGACTGGTGCACTTCACAAAATAGATTGCATCATGAGGAAGAGAAATGATGTGGATATATTGAAGCAACATCTCAAGACATCAGTCAGGAAGTAAAATCTTGGTCGCAAATGGGTCTTCCAAATGGACAATGACCGTAAGCATACTTCCAAAGTTGTGGCAAAATGGCTTAAGGACAACAAAATCAAGGTATTGGAGTGGCCATCACAAAGCCCTGACCTCAAGCCCATAGATAATTTGTGGGCAGAACTGAAAAAGTGTGTGAGCAAGGAGGCCTACAAACCTGACTCAGTTACAGGTCAGTGTCAGGAGGAATGGGCCAAAATTCACCCAACTTATTGTGGGAAGCTTGTGGAAGGCTACCCGACACTTTTCACCCAAGAATTTAAAGGCAATGATACCAAATACTAATTGAGTGTATGTAAACTTCTGACCCACTGGAAATGTGATGAAAGAAAGAAATAAAAGCTGAAATAAATCGCTCTACTATTATTCTGATGATCCAAACCGACCTAAGACAGGACATTTTTTACTAGGATTAAATGTCAGGAATTGTGAAAAACTGAGTTTAAATGTATTTGGCTAAGGTGTTTGTAAACTTCCGACTTCAACTGTACCTGACGGGGAAGTCGACCATGTCGTTGATCTTGTCCCTCCAGATGAAACTGCGGAAGGAGAAGCGTTTGAGCTGGATGATGAGGACGTTGGGCAGACGCCATAGCAGCAGCTGCTTGGAGGCCTCTCTGTGCTGCTGGCACTTTGGACAGTACCTGAGCGAGCAAGAGAGGCAGAGGCGAGAGGCAGAGGCGAGAGAGAGGCGAGAGGCAGAGGCGAGAGGGAGAGAGAGAGAGAGAGGCAGAGGCGAGAGAGAGAGAGAGAGAGGCAGAGGCGAGAGAGAGAGAGAGAGAGAGAGAGAGGCAGAGGCGAGAGAGAGAGGCAGAGGCGAGAGAGAGAGGCAGAGGCGAGAGAGAGAGGCAGAGGCGAGAGAGAGAGGCAGAGGCGAGAGAGAGAGGCAGAGGCGAGAGAGAGAGGCAGAGGCGAGAGAGAGAGGCAGAGGCGAGAGAGAGAGGCAGAGGCGAGAGAGAGAGGCAGAGGCGAGAGAGAGAGGCAGAGGCGAGAGAGAGAGAGAGAGGCAGAGGTGAGAGAGAGAGAGGCAGAGGTGAGAGAGAGGCAGAGGTGAGAGAGAGGCAGAGTGAGGCAGAGAGGGAGGGAAGGATAGGGACAGAGAGAAAGAGAGTTTGTTAGGTTTGCAAATCCATCAAAACACCACGTAAATCAGTAAGAGGACTGTCTGAACGTTAACTGGGCAGTACGTGTGTTAGTCCATGGCATTGTGGGACTGTAGGGCTACATTTGTTTGAGTATGTCTGCATGTTAGTGTATGTTGAAAGCTACATTGATCAGTGGTGTTGTTCCTACCATGCCTCCTCTGGTGCCAGCACCTCAGGCCTAGTGAAGAGGTTGAGGCACTGCTCCAGGGTGAAGTGTCCAGCCCTGGCTGTCTCGTTGACCGACCCAGGGTCCTCTTCAAATTCCAGCTCCTTGGACCGAACCAGGACGTACTCCTTGAGACGCTCGTTGTTCTTCCACACCAGCTCCAGGCTGGAGTCCTCAGGGAGGTCCAGAACGGCCTCTTCTAGGGTAAAGGGGAAACGCGACAAAACAACAGTAAGACATTCTAGAACACATATCGTAAAGGAGTTCAATGTTGATAAAGTTTAAGCTTTGTCTTAACACTAGGACTAGGTGTGAGGGGCAGGTTTGAGATTAGGCCCTGACCCTTTTCCTCCAGTGTCTGCTCCTTGCTGTTGGAGTGGAGGATGGTGATGTAGAACTGAGAGGTGTGGCTGGACGCAGACTCTGATGGTTGCTGGTAGCCGGTCACAGCAGCTAGACACACAAACAGCACAAAACACAGCCTCAAAACACAGCCTCAAAACACAGCCTCAAAACACAGCCTCAAAACACAGTGTGATCCACAGGGAAAGACATCCACTAAATACATCTTAATTGGTCACATACACAAGGTTAGCAGATGTTATTGCGAGTGTAGCGAAATGCTTGTAAATAACCAAAAGTATGTGGACACCTGCTTGTCAAACATCTCATTCCAAAATCATGGTCATTAATATGGAGTTGGTTCCCCCTTTGCTGCTATAACAGCCTCCACTCTTCTGGGAATGCTTTCCACTAGATGTTGGAACATTGCTGCGGGGACTTGCTTCCATTCAGCCACAAGAGTATTGGTGAGGTCGAGCACTGATGTTGGGCGATTAGGCCTGGCTCGCAGTCAGTGTTCCAATTCATCCCAAAGGTGTTCGATGGGGTTGAGGTCAGGCCTCTGTGTAGGCCAGTTAAGTTCTTCCACATTGACCTCGACAAAGCATTTCTGTATGGACCTCGCTTTATGCCTAGATTTGTCCATCGGACTGCCAGATCGTGAAGTGTGGTTCATCACGCCAGAGAACGCGTTTCCACTGCTCCAGAGTCCAACGGCGGCAAACTTTATACCACTCCAGCCGACGCTTGGCATTGCGAATGGTGATCTTAGGCTTGTGTGCTGTTGCTTGGCCATGGAAACCCATTCCATGAAGCTCCCGACGAACAGCTCTTGTGCTGCCGTTGCAACCGAGGACAGACGATTTATTTACACGCTACACACTTTAGCACTCAGCACTCCCGTTCTGTGAGCTTGTGCGGTCTACCACTTCACGGCTGAGCCGTTGTTGCTCCTAGATGTTTACACTTCACAATAACAGCACTTACATTTGACCGGGGGAGAAATTTGACAAACTGACTTATTGGAAAAGGTGGCATCCTATGACAGTGCCACGTTGAAAGTCACTGCTCTTTTCAGTAAGGCTACTTCTTACTGTTTGTCTATGGAGATTGCATGGCTGTGTGCTCGATGTCAGCAACAGGTGTGGATAAAATAGCCAAATCCACTCACTTGAAGGAGTGTCCACATACCATAGATAGTTTTTTTTTTACCTTACACTATGTTTACAAAAGTATTTGTCTATCAGTTGAGAAATGTAATGAAAAAAGTAAAAACAATACTATTGATATGTCAATTTTAGAAGATGCTTGCCTTTACCTTCTGGTCTGACAGCCTTCTCACAGGAGGTCTCCTTCTCTCCCTGGGAGTCAGAGGAGGCCTCAATGAAACCTGAGTCTGTGGTGTGGGTGGAGAGGGCGTCTGGGTCTCCGGCTGGATGTGCTGAGGCCTGGGCTGTCTCTAGTGGAGACTCAGGAACCAGAGAGGAGCCCTCCTGCTCCGAGTCCCCTGCCCCACCGCCCCTGGCCTTATCCCCTGGCCCCACACTTTCAGGGGTCTCTGCTGGAGGGGGAAGGTCAGCCAGGCACTGGGTGACCTCCGGAGACGTCCTGCCAGACTGGAAGGGAGGCTGGAACACGTTCACTGAATACCTACACAGAGAAATGGGGGGGAAAGAGGAGAGACCAAATAGTAAATCAGTGACAGTCCAACAATGTCAAATCAGCAAAGTTGTACTGATATCTAAAGAGCAGCATTCATATCCATCCATCAACATCCCAATGGTACCTTGAGTATCCTTCCAGCAGCTGGGACAGCCGGGCATAGGTGAGTCTGGACTCAGGGACGCTGACCAGGAAGGGAAGCCCCACGTTCTCTATGTTGGGCACACACAGAACCTTGTGGCTAGACCAATGTTTTTTCTGGCAAACCCTGAAAAAAAGTTAGATTGGATTAAAAACTAAACTAATATATTTTTTCTATTCCTGAATCATTTAGGAGAACAGGAAATAGTTCTGTTATTATTGGGAGATTAACTCATTCAATTGCCTCCGTGTCATTAGTGCCAGACAGCAAACATTTAGTGAGCTATTGACTCACTGGTTGCAGTAACCCACGCGGTAGCAGCGGGTGCATCGCTTCAGTTTCTCTTCATCCGAGAGAGGCGGCTTCAGGCAGGCAGCACACTTCGAGATGGGAATACTGGGGACCTGAGGCCTCTGGATGGGAGGGGGGGGCAGAGAGACAGATGAGCTGAACACAGAGACAGACACTAGGTAACACACTAGGGACTTGTGTTATAGTTCCCTAAGGTTCGAATAGGACGGCAAGAGAGGCTGCTGGATGTTTACCTGCTGGACTCGGAGCACCACCACCCTCTCCTTGGCCAGCTCCTTAGACAGCACTTCGAAGCAGAAGAGCATGTCTGAGGAGGAGAGCGTGTCCAGGGAGTTGGATGGGAGGAAGATCCGATGGAAGCGACTCTTCACTACCTCAGCCAATCTCAGGTTCTCTGCCTTGATCCTCACACTCCGAGAGATGGACTCCAGGACCTCGGCTGTGCTCGAGTTCTCTTTACTCACACTCACCAGGAACTGACACGAATCAGAGGAAGCAGACTTAAGTCAAATAAAATCGTTCAAATCAAAAAAATAAATAAACAGAAGCCATCTGCTATTTGAATGATACCAATATGTCCTCTTACCTTCATGGGTTTCTTGTGAGGCTCTTTAGCAAAGTAGAACACTGTGAGGACCTTCTGCTTCTGGGGCAAGGGCACGGGAAGGTAAAGGAAGGGGTCAAAGGTTATGGAAACCTGGGGAGAGAGAAGGACATTTGAACTTTTCAAAACATTCAAACAGACAAACATCTTAGTGGATACGATCACCTGGAGAATAAACACACCACATCTTAGTGGATACGATCACCTGGAGAATAAACACACCACATCTTAGTGGATACGATCACCTGGAGAATAAACACACCACATCTTAGTGGATACGATCACCTGGAGAATAAACACACCACATCTTACAGGATATGATCACCTGGAGAATAAAAACACCACATCTTACAGGATATGATCACCTGGAGAATAAAAACACCACATCTAAGTGGATACGATCACCTGGAGAATAAAGTTGTGAGAAAGTTGTGAGAAATGAGTTAGTTCCACTCCGACACAGCAAGCCACCCACAACGAGCCGCTACTAGTCCAACTCTGACAGGTCCATTTTCATCCATTATTGAATTAGGTTTTCCTCCATTGCAGCTCGACAGACAGGCCTGAGTCTCTAATCATCTTCATCATATTAACCCATTAGAGTCTAAGCCGGGGGGAGGGGGGTTTCTACTAAGCTATATGGAATTGTTTTAAGAAGGTCATAACACCATTTTTTTTTGTCTTACTGTTGTTGGCCCATACAAACACATGCCAGGGCAGCAGGTAGCCAAGTTTAGAGCGTTGGGCCTGTAACCAAAAGGTTGCCCCTGAACAAGGCAGTTAACCCACTGTTCCTAGGCTGTCATTGTAAATAAGAATTTGTTCTTAAACTGACTAGCCTAGTTAAATAAAAATAAAGATGTAATAACAGATTCACTACATGGAACAGAAGAATATATGCGCAAAAAATATCAAAAAGGAAGTTGGTTCTGACAGCCAACAAGTGCTCAGGTTATGTGGGAACTCCTTTAAGATTGTTGGAAAAGCAATCCAGGTGAAGCTGGTTGAGAGAGTGCCAAGAGAGTGCAAAGCTGTCTTTAAGGCAAACGTTGGCTACTTCGAAGAATCTCAAATATAAACTATATTTTGATTTGTTTAACACTTTTTTTGGTTACAACATGATTCCATGTGTGTTATTTCATTAGTTTTGATGTCTTCCCTATTATTCTACAATGTAGAAAATAGTAAAAATAAAGAAAATCCCTGGAATGAGTCAGCGTGTCCAAACTTTTGACTGGTACTGTACTTCCATTCATGTTTTTCAACTGGTACCAGGGGATCTTCAGACTAGTTTTGTGAAGCCTGTGGGTGTCCTAGAACATAACAACCAACATGTAATGTTCATGAGAGTCTCACATTTCCATATTAGTGTGTAGAACAACCTGTTTGGACGCAACAGACTGAAGTTGGCTAATGGTCTGTACTGACTTCAGAGGAGTCCAAAGATGTTTGTGGGGGTTGTAGAGCAAAACGGAGAACACCATCGTGTTTGAAAGAGTCTAACCTTTTCATATTAGTGTGTAGAACAACCTGTTCGGAAATGACAGACGACCGGTTTTCGTGATGTCTCACGGTCTGACAAACACCGCTCTAGCTCTGTAACCCTTCATCGCAGATGCGGAATTACAAGATACGCGGATTGAGACGCATCCAATGCAAAAAACATCTCTCTAGATTAAACTGACAGATTTCTATGGGGATTTTTTACAATTATGCTAATTAGATTTCCACGCGGACTTCGACATTAGGGGGTTAAATGCATGATGCCTAAGGGGCAGACATGCCTAAAACAACAGTCAGGGTCTGTGTTCAGCAGTGGATAGCCGTAACTATGGTATTATCCCTGTGAGTTTGACTGATACATTCCGAGACTAGAAAAACCCCCATTGAGACTCAATACAAAACACAGTTCAACATGAACACCTAGATATATTCAGACAGTGGAGTGTTGCTTAATTGTGTTGAAATAATTCCGCTGTTTGTGTCTTACCTTGGAGCACACTGGGCAGACGAGCTTGGATTTGTACTGACCCTGGAAGAGGTCTACGATGAACGAGTCGTTTCTCATCTTGTGCCTCTGCCACGCCTCATCTGCCACCACCTTTTAAAACAGACACACCATGTCATTTTCCAGGACAAGTGGACTGAATGGAAATAGTGAGTGTGGTTATAAGTATGACTGTCTCAGCATTGATTGCCATTTGGAGTTTTAGCCTGCTGGGTATATGTGTAAAGGACTTTTTAGATGTCACAAAGGGGCCTTGTAAAATAAATGTGATTGTTTATGGTGCTGCTCAAACCTTTATTTCACCCACCTCGTCCAGCCGTCCGTCTGAGTCCACGGTCTCTGTGTAGGGCTTGTTCTGGATGCGGTTCAGGTCCTCGTGGAGCCCATCCAGGAGGAAGGCCATGAACTCCTGGGCATCGTGCTGGGCATAGCCTGTAAACTGACTGGCCTTACTGGCCACGATCGCCTGGAGAATAAACACATCACATCTTACTGGATACGATCACCTGGAGAATAAACACATCACATCTTACTGGATACGATCACCTGGAGAATAAACACACCACATCTTACTGGATACGATCACCTGGAGAATAAACACATCACATCTAAGTGGATACGATCACCTGGAGAATAAACACACCACATCTTACTGGATACGATCACCTGGAGAATAAACACACCACATCTAAGTGGATATGATCACCTGGAGAATAAACACACCACATCTAAGTGGATACGATCACCTGGAGAATAAACACATCACATCTTAGTGGATATGATCACCTGGAGAATAAACACACCACATCTTAGTGGATACGATCACCTGGAGAATAAACACACCACATCTTAGTGGATATGATCACCTGGAGAATAAATACACCACATCTTAGTGGATACGATCACCTGGAGAATAAACACACCACATCTAAGTGGATACGATCACCTGGAGAATAAAGACTAAGGCTATTTGGGCTATAGCATCTGCTAAATGTCATATTATCTCATTATATATTATTAAATAACAGGAGGGAGTTAAAGATGGGACTCAGGAGAGTGGAGTGTCACCTTTAACTTAGAGGGCTGAAAGGCATGGTGGGTACCCTTCCACAAAGCCCGGAGCAGCACAGCGAACCCGATGGCCAGCCGACCACCCGTCCCCAACGGGTTATCACAGTTGATCTCATTCTCAAACGCCCGGTCTACACAGAGGGTGAGAGAACAGCGTTAATGGTTTCATATCGATCTACACTCACTGATGATTAATACAAGGACTTGCATGTTGAAACATTTATTTATTTATTTATTTTTATATATATATATATATATATATATACACACACACACATCACATCACATCTTCAAAAGCATAATAAAACATTATAAAGCCTAATAAAACATTATATGTGTTATATAAGAAAATATTTATTCCTTGCAATGTAACATTTAATTTTTTTACATACATATTTACATCAGACAAATATTTCATAAAGGAATGTAAAAAACTTCAACTGAAATGAAAGAATGACAGAAGGGAAGAGGAAGATTAGAGGAGCTCACTGACCGTGAAAGTAGTCCCTGAGTTCCCGGGTGTTGGAAAGAGACTGGATGACACTGTTCATAAAGCATGTGTTGCCCAGGTTGACCAGGCCTGTGAAGCCTGGCAGACACACCTTCTCCTCCTCCTCCTCTTCCTCCTCAACGCTGCGCTGGCTGTGCTGGCTGCCGGCAGGAGGTGCATGGGTCATGGGCTGGACCATACAGGTGGGCTTGGGCTGAGACAGAAATAAAGGGATGAAATACCATCAAATAAACTTTATTAAGACCTTTTTTACATCAACAGTTCATTACTGATACCCCAGCCTAAAACCGCAAAGAGCAAGCAATGTAGAAGCCCAGTGGCTAGGAAAAATACCAACCCTCGAGGCTAATAGGATAATGAAATGATAAAGAAATCGGATTCCCTTTCCCCCTACTCCTCGTCCTAAATCACTTCATACCGTTTCCCTTTTTGTGCCTTTTCCATCTCCTCTCTCTCTCACCATCTCATCCTCCGTCAGTCCTCCCTCTCTCACCATCTCATCCTCCGTCAGTCCTCCCTCTCTCACCATCTCATCCTCCGTCAGTCCTCCCTCTCTCACCATCTCATCCTCCGTCAGTCCTCCCTCTCTCACCATCTCATCCTCCGTCAGTCCTCCCTCGCTCACCATCTCATCCTCCGTCAGTCCTCCCTCGCTCACCATCTCATCCTCCGTCAGTCCTCCCTCTCTCACCATCTCATCCTCCGTCAATCCTCCCTCTCTCACCATCTCATCCTCCGTCAGTCCTCCCTCGCTCACCATCTCATCCTCCGTCAGTCCTCCCTCTCTCACCATCTCATCCTCCGTCAGTCCTCCCTCTCTCACCATCTCATCCTCCGTCAGTCCTCCCACTCTCACCATCTCATCCTCCGTCAGTCCTCCCTCTCTCACCATCTCATCCTCCGTCAGTCCTCCCTCTCTCACCATCTCATCCTCCGTCAGTCCTCCCACTCTCACCATCTCATCCTCCGTCAGTCCTCCCTCTCTCACCATCTCATCCTCCGTCAATCCTCCCTCTCTCACCAGCTCATCCTCCCTCAGTCCTCCCTCTCTCACCATCTCATCCTCCGTCAGTCCTCAATCTCTCACCATCTCATCCTCCGTCAGTCCTCCCTCTCTCACCATCTCATCCTCCGTCAGTCCTCCCTCGCTCACCATCTCATCCTCCGTCAGTCCTCCCTCTCTCACCATCTCATCCTCCGTCAGTCCTCCCTCTCTCACCATCTCGTCCTCCCTCTCTCACCATCTCATCCTCCCTCTCTCACCATCTCATCCTCCGTCAGTCCTCCCTCTCTCACCATCTCATCCTCCGTCAGTCCTCCCTCTCTCATCATCTCATCCTCCGTCAGTCCTCCCTCTCTCACCATCTCATCCAACTCACCGTGACTGCAGGCTCCTGTTTGATGGGGACATGGTCTGAGACGGTGCGGGATGACACACTGTCCAGGCATCCGTCCACTGTCCGAGAGGGCTTGGGTTTCCCCTCCCCCACCCAGGGTGGCTCCTCCTTGGCAGAGAGGGAGTGCTTGCTGCTGCCCGGCTGACTGGCCTGAGAGGACGGTGCGGAGGGCACAGCAACCTTGGCGCCACCCACTGCACCTTAAACAGAGGAGGATGGAGTTTGTGGTCAACGACAAACAACTGTCAGGACCAAGAGAAGCATATTACCTTACAAGTTAAGGACATAACCTGGGCACTGTAGTTCTGCACTGACACCCAGAGACCCGCGGGCTTGTGAGAACAGCAGACTGGACTGAGACATGCATACTGAGTAACTGGATTCGTTTCAGTGGTCAGATACCTGTCCGTAGTGCTGCCTTGAATGGAAACACCCACAAACATACCTGCCTACTATAGTCACGCATAACACCAACACCTTATTAGTATACCAAACATTAAGACCCCACCTTCCTAATATCGAGTTGCGCACCCCCCCGCCCTCAGAACAACCTAAATTCAACCCTCCCGCGGTGTCAACCCTCCAAAGTAATTAACATTAGGACAGGCTCTAATGGTGTCCTAGGACACTGGTTAGACTTACAGCCAGTAGGTTACAGTCAATTGGTTCAAAGTGAAACACATCAGTATAAAAGACAGTCAGTAAACACATTTGTGTGGGAGCCATTATGTGTGTAATATTTATACGGGGCTGCTATATTTCAAACTGTGTGACAGCTAGTGTAACAGACGTCTATAACGTGTGCAGTAGAAGCCAGGCAGCAGGAAGACCTTGTGTAGCAGGGGCCTCCAGGCCCCCCCAGCGTTGGCTGTGCCTCTTCTTCAGGGTGATGTCTAAACGGGATGGGGTGAAGGCATACGTGGACTGCTCAGGCTGGATGAGGTTCCTGTAACAGAGGATCCCCAGCTTGTCAGACTCACTGTCTCAATGAGATCCAAAAAGGGACGTCTGTAAAACGTGTGTATAGAAACACCACACAAAAATCACAGACCAAGCTGGACTTGAAAGTCTTACCGGAGTTTGACTTGCCACTTAAAGACGGTGTTCGCTCCGCAGTCCGCATGAAGACGCAAGAAATTTGCATCGCTGTTTGAACGGGAAGAAAGTTCAATAAACTGGAAACACCACTAAAATCCAATTAAGATCCACTAAGGTCACCAAGGTGAAAGGTCACAAGGACCCAAGTTACCTGGTCTGGAAGAGGAGGGTGAAGTCCTGTTCTCTGAAGATCACCCTGGCCGTCTCTCTGACGATACCCTTCATGTACACGTTGACCACCATCAGGTCTGTCCCTTTCTCGTACGAGTCGTTCTTCAACAACTTCAGGTTCACCATTGGCTCTGGAACTGCTAAAAGATAACCACAGTGCCACGTTTCAGGTCACTGTCTGCAGACCATGGACTCACCGTGACAGAAATAACATTTCAGTGTCCCTTTTGAGACGTCCACTGACCTTCCTCCTGCTTTATCTCCAGAGGTTCCTCCTTAGACCGGTCCCTCTTCTCCTCCTGAGTGCTGCTGCTGCTGGAGGACTCAGCCTGCTCGGTGTCTGTTGCAGTCACAGGATTCCCTGATCCTGACCGATTGGTTGGTGTTAGAGACTCAGTGGCCTGGTCAGCCTCATTCGGAGGATGTCTCACTAGCATCTCAGAATCAGTCCTCTCGGCCTCCCCTGGCCTCTCTGTTCTGTTGGTGGAGGCTCCAGCCTTGGGGCTGATCTCAGCACTGGACACAGTGGCTGCCGGTATGATTACCTCTTCTGCACCAGCCTTGAAATCAGACTCTGGGGCCTTCTTGTCCTCCGTCTAAAACAATAAATGGGCTTTACAATCAGATCCAGAGCAGCAGAATTTCACACACACATATTTGAACCCACACAGTACTCAGTGCCTGGTGAGATGGTAGAGTCTAGAGACACCGGGACTCACCTGAACTTTCAACTCCTGCTGCGTGTGGCTGACGGCTACCTCAGGTGTTGTACCCTCATGGCCATTGCCTAGCAGCTCAGCTCGATTGTCACCAGCTGTAGATGTCTGGAAGTCCCGGCCGGTGGGACTGTGTGGTTTCCCATTGGCTGTGGACTTGGAGTGTGTATCCCTGGGCATCTCTGAGGTGGGGTCCGTGGAGACCTTGGGGGGATGGACGGGGCGCTTGGCACTGGGCTCCTGAGGCAGGTCCCCTTTACTGACACTGACCGGCTTGGTCTGCCCCTCTCCTCCAGCCTTCACCACAGACTCTAGCCTGTCGGCTGGTTTGTAGTTCATGATGCGTTTGACACCTCGCTCTGCTTTGCCACGCCTCTGTTCACACTGTGCCGGTGGAGCAGACGTCTGGCTGGACAGTTCAGGGACAGACTTCTCAGGCTTTACCAGAGGCGACTGTTTCTGGTCTTTACCGTTCTTGGCCTCCACTTTCACAGGCTGCTTCTCCTTTTTATTTTGCTGCAAGGAGGAGAGATGAGACAAAAAAAAATAAAAAAATTGTATGCATTTCTTTTAGGAATTGTGTTAAAACCTTCGCAAGAGATAGGCAATAGTCACATGATGGTAGTTGATGGTATTCCATGAGAGAAACACATGCTAAATGACAGCAGGGAGGCCAGTTGGCAGACTCACCATAAGGGAAGGCCAGGAGTGGAAGGGGATCTTCTTGTGCATGACCAGCAGGAGGAAGCCACTCTTCTCTTTGTACTGTACTTTGCTGCAGGAGCCCTCAATCTCCCCATGCAGATGACAGTCCCACTGGCGCCCATCTGGAGGGAGAGCAGTCACGGGCCATCAGACTAGTGCTAATGCTGCATGTTCAAAGTGAACGGCTAAATGCCACGCACACCAAAGACACGTACACACACTCCCTCATTCAAACACCATCTCAGCACACACTCTCCCTCCCTCATTCAAACACCATCTCAGCACACACACTTCCTCCCTCATTCAAACACCATCTCAACACACACACCCTCCCTCATTCAAATACCATCTCAGCACACACACACTCCCTCCCTCATTCAAACACCATCTCAGCACACACCCTCCCTCATTCAAACACCATCTCAGCACACGCACACACACTCCCTCATTCAAACACCATCTCAGCACACACACACAAACTCCCCCATTCAAACACCATCTCAGCACACACACACACACTCCCTCATTCAAACACCATCTCAGCACAAACACACCCTCCCTCATTCAAACACCATCTCAGCACAAACACACCCTCCCTCATTCAAACACCATCTCAACACACAAACTCCCTCAAATACCATCTCAACACACACTCCCTCCCTCATTCAAACACCATCTCAACACACACACTCCCTCAAATACCATCTCAGCACACACACACTCCCTCCCTCATTCAAACACCATCTCAACACACACACTCCCTCATTCAAACACCATCTCAACACACACACTCCCTCATTCAAACACCATCTCAACACACACACTCCCTCATTCAAACACCATCTCAACACACACACTCCCTCATTCAAACACCATCTCAATACAAACACTCCCTCATTCAAACACCATCTCAACACAAACACAAAACAAGCCTGTACAAGCTCTCATACACATGCAATCATCACATACACTTAGGCTATAAGACATGTAGTTAGTTTGTGATCTCACCTGGGAAGCGGGCATGACAGTCTGTGTCGGTGAAGGTAGTGGTGACGTCCTCCACCCTCTGCACCCCGTCTCCACAGCGCAGCCTCGCGATCACCTCATTAGCATTCTGCTTCCAGTCCACAAACACATCTACACAGCACCGAGCGAGCAGAGACAACACAGTCTGTCAGAGGACTACCACACTCAGCATACCACAGGGATTACCTCTAAAACGGATTCTGTAACAAGAACACTTTGTCCACAGCGCCCGCTGTGACTGTGTTAGACAAGCATGCAAATCAACCTAGAATAGTCCACAACAGATCAGTACAGCTAGACGTAGAGGAATATATAAGGGTTGAATATTTTACCGGTATTTTACTAAATGTTCCAACCTGACAATACATCACTTTTCTCCCGGGTAACCTGGTATTTTCCCGCCAAAACCGGAAGTGTCATTCAAAAGCCTAATTAAAGCCTAATAAAACATTATAAAGCCTAATAATACATTATAAAGCATTATAAAGCCTAATAAAACATTATAAAGCATTATAAAGCCTAATAAAACATTATAAAGCCTAATAAAAGCATTATAAAGCCTAATAATGCATTATAAAGCATTATAAAGCCTAATAAAACATTATAACGCATTATAATGCCTAATAAAACATTATAAAGCCTAATAAAACATTACAAAGCATTATAAAGCCTAATAAAACATTATAAAGCCTAATAAAGCATTACAAAGCATTATAAAGCCTAATAAAACATTATAAAGCCTAATAAAACATTATAAAGCATTATAAAGCCTAATAAAAGCATTATAAAGCCTAATAATGCATTATAAAGCCTAATAAAACATTATAAAGCATTATAAAGCCTAATAAAACATTATAAAGCCTAATAAAACATTATAAAGCATTATAAAGCCTAATAAAGCATTATAAAGCCTAATAAAACATTATAAAGCCTAATAAAACATTATAAAGCCTAATAATACATTATAAAGCATTATAAAGCCTAATAAAACATTATAAAGCCTAATAAAACATAAAGCCTAATAAAAGCATTATAAAGCCTAATAAAAGCATTATAAAGCCTAATAATGCATTATAAAGCCTAATAATGCATTATAAAGCCTAATAAAACATTGTAAAGCATTATAAAGCCTAATAAAACATAAAGCATTATAAAGCCTAATAAAACATTATAAAGCCTAATAAAAGCATTATAAAGCCTAATAATGCATTATAAAGCCTAATAAAACATTATAAAGCATTATAAAGCCTAATAAAGCATTATAAAGCCTAATAAAACATTATAAAGCCTAATAATACATTATAAAGCATTATAAAGCCTAATAAAACATTATAAAGCCTAATAATACATTATAAAGCCTAATAAAACATTATAAAGCCTAATAAAACATCATAAAGCCTAATAAAACATTATAAAGCCTAATAAAACATTATAAAGCCTAATAAAGCATTATAAAGCCTAATAAAACATTATAGAGCCTAATAAAGCATTATAAAGCCTAATAAAACCTAATAAAACATTATAAAGCCTAATAAAACATTATAAAGCATTATAAAGCCTAATAAAACATTATAAAGCCTAATAATACATTATAAAGCCTAATAAAACATTGTAAAGCATTATAAAGCCTAATAAAACATTATAAAGCCTAATAAAACATAAAGCCTTATTATTATTTTTTTTTAACCTTTATTTAACTAGGCAAGTCGGTTAAGAACAAATTCTTATTTTCAATGACGGCCTAGGAACAGTGGGTTAACTGCCTGTTCAGGGGCAGAACGACAGATTTTGTACCTTGTCAGCTTGGGGATTTGAACTTGCAACCTTTCGGTTACTTGCGTACTATTGTTTGTACAGATGAACGTGGTACCTTGAGGCAATTGGAAATTGCTCCCAAGGATGAACCAGACTTGTGGAGGTCTACAATTATTTTCTGAGGTCTTGGCTGATTTATTTAGATTTTCCCATGATGTCAAGCAAAGAGGCACTGAGTTTGAAGATAGGCTAAATTACATCATTTGAGTCAATTGGAGATGTACATGTGGATGTATTTCAAGACCTATCAGAAGCTTCTAAAGCCATGACATAATTTTCTGGAATTTTCCAAGCTGTTTAAAAGGCACAGTCAGCTTAGTGCATGTAAACTTCTGACCCACTGGAATTGTGATACAGTGAATTATAAGTGAAATCATCTGTCTGTAAAGAATTGTTGGTAAAAATGACTTGTGTCATGCAAAGTAGATGTCCTAAACGACTTGCCAAAACTAAAGTTTGTTAAAAATACATTTGTGGAGTTGTTGAAAAACAAGTTAATGGCTCCAACCTAAGTGCATGTAAACTTCCGACTTCAACTGTATTTTGGATGCAATTTGAATGGATTGCGAGAGGGCTCGCGACTGCGCTGATTTAATGCAACAATATTCGAGCGATATGCTGTTTTTAAACTCTGCAGCTGCAAAAAAACATTTAAACAAGGTGACCCCCGATAGCCAGATGGAGATGGGTAAATTAGAAGCGCATTGGGTCATTATACTACTGCAGTATAGAATATGCTGCAGCAAATGTAGGCCTACATGTTACCATGATGAGATGATAGGTTTACAAGCATTGCGAACTGCACTCCATACTGACGGGCTGTCTGTCCCCACCCTGAGCGTTGATTCATCATCACGCCGAGGCCGTAGAGAAGCCAGATTGAGACATGGCAAATAATTTATCAATTCCATTTCACGCCAATCTGTTCATATAAATAATTTACTATAATTTACCGGTTTCGCTCAGTTATTTATCCCGGGAAAAGGGAGTGGTTTTGAGAGGTAAATCCGGTAACCGGGTTCCCTCCATTCAACCATAGACTGGATATAATTTAGTTAGAAGACTAGATTTACTATACCTATACAAATACCACTAGATATAGATCAATGCACTCAGTCATCTGAAAACAGCTTCAAAATACTGCAGCATCACAAGAGACTAGATTTACAGAAATGCACACAATAACTTCTAAAAGCCTGTTTTTTTCTTTGTAATTATGGGGTATTGCGTATAGATTGATTAATTGAATATTTTCCGAATGCAACAACTTCTTTGGACGGTACAAAAATGAATCCACTGCTAAAACATTTGTTTCACTAGACACTCCCAAACAACAACTTGTTAAAATTCACAAACATACAAAATAAGATACAAATAATCCTCATTCTGATAAAAAAATAAACCTGAAATAAGAAATCACAAACATTGGCAATGCTCAGCCAACCTACCTTGTCACTGTGAAGCTGCAGCACCTGCCTTCTAAGTTGAAAGGCCCTCAAACAACCTCATGTTCTCTTGAGTCAGCATGGAGCCTGGGGTTCTCTTCTTGGCAGTGCGTGGAGGTCATGTATGAGAGTTCAGCTCAGTCTACTACGGTACCCATGTTCACCACTACTACAGACTTGTTTATTCTCCTGCCATCTCACACACATATAGTAAACAACTCTCTCTCTCTCTCTCACACACACTGTATGTATACAACACACCCTCGCTCTCTCGCGCACACACACAGTATACAACACAACCTCGCTCTCACACAAGCTGTAAAATGTCCCAGGCAACACCAACACCTCTACGGCTGGGCTCCCAGTCAGGCTGTAATCCATGTGACCCCGCTCCCCATAGACCCGGTCCACTATGACATCATAGTATTGACGGTTGTCCTCCTTTGAACGAAATTGCTTTTACCACTAGGCTAGTCCGTAGCGTCTGTCACTTGTGTTTTCTCGAAATTGTTGAAAGGCCTGTCACTTGCACATAGATCCACATACTTTCAATGTATGATAGGAATTTCGCTAATGTGTTAACCCACTAAAATATGAAAGAAACTGGGGAGATGCTTGGTGCGAATCAGTGAATGGCATAGACAACAGCCAAGGCATTGGAAGGGACACAAAGGATATAGTGTGGACAATAAGACCGAGGGTAGCTAGATGAGGCAAGAGGAGGACGTTGTGTGGGTGGAGAATCATGCTGGCCGGCCCTCTGAATTGATTGGGGTAATAAGTTCTAGTTGGAAACAGCAGAGCAGGGGGAGGCACAGCAGCGTTCTCTCGTGACTGTGACAAAGCCCGTTTCCCTGGATCCGGCCTTACATCAGCTAGGATTACAACTCTTCAGCATTAAGCAGAGAGCAGCAACCAGCGCATGATACCTACCAATACCGGCCAGTGTTTCCCCTATATGCATCTAGGAAGAGGAGGGCCTCTAAAACCACACCATTGGCCACACTATTAGCTAACATGAGTGGTTGGTGATCAGGCATTAGCTCCCTCCATCAGGGATCACATCTCAATTTCAGACAATACATAGACATTTCTTAAACTAGACACTAATGTACTTGTCCTCTTGCTCAGTTGTGCCCCGGGGCCTCCCACTCCTCTGTCTATTCTGATTAGAGCCAGTTTGTGCGGTTCTGTGAAGGGAGTAGTACACAGCGTTGTACGAGATCTTCAGTTTCTTGACAGTTTCTCGCATGCAATATCCTTCATTTCTCAGAACAAGAATAGACTGACGAGTTTCAGAAGAAAGGTCTGTGTTTCTGGCCATTTTGAGCCAGTTACCGAACCCACAAATGCTGATTCTCCAGATACTAGTCTAAAGAAGGCCAGTTTCACTGCTTTTTTAAAAATCAGGACAACCGTTTTCAGCTGTGCTAACATAATTGCAAAAGGGTTTTCTAATGATCAATTAGCCATTCAAAATGATAAACTTGGATTAGCTAACACAACATGTCACTGGAACACAGGAGTGATGGTTGCTGATAAATGTAGATATTACATTACAAAAACCAGCCGTTTCCAGCTACAATGGTCATTTAAAACATTAACAATGTCTACACTTTATTTCTGATCAATTTGGTGTTAATTTTAAAAAAAAGAAAAAATACTTTCTTTCATAAACAGACATTTCTAAGTGACCCCAAACGTTGAACAGGAGTGTACATGTTTCAAGCAGACCACCATCGTCCCTATGCCCAAGAAAGCCAAGGTAACCTGCCTAAATGTCTACAGTAGCCATGAAGTGCTTTGAGAGGCTGGTCATGGCTCACAACACCATCATCCCGGAAACCCCAGACCCAATCTCAATCACAATCCACACTGCCCTTTCCCACCTGTACAAAAGGAACACCTATGTGAGAATGCTGTTCATTGACTACAGCTCAGCATTCAACCACACAGTACCCACAAAGCTCATCACTAAGCTAAGGACACTGGGACTAAACATCTCCCTCTACAACTGGATCCTGGAGTTCCTTACGGGCTGCCCCTAGGTGGTAAGTGTAGGGAAGAACACATCTGCCACGCTGATCCTCAACACGGGGGCCCCTCAGGGGTGCGTGCTTAGTCCCCTCCTGTACTGCCTGTTCACCCATGACTGCGTGGCCAAGCACGACTCCAACACGATCATTAAGTCTGCCGATGACAACAGTGGTAGGCCTGATTACCGACAACAATTAGACAGCCTAAAGGGAGGTCAGAGACGAGGCAGTGTGGTGCCAGGACAACAACCTCTCCCTCAACGTGAGCAAGACAAAGAAGATGATCGTGGACTACAGGAAAAGGAGGGCCGAACACGTCCCCATTCACGTCGACAGGTCTGTAGTGGAACAGTTTGAGAGTTTCAAGTGCCACATCACCAAACTATCCATGGTCCAAACATTCCAAGAAAGTCATGAAGAGGGCAAGACAATCCCTTTTCCCCCTCAAGAGACTGAAAATATTTGTCATGGGTCCCCAGATCCTCAAAAGGTTCCACAGCTGCACCATCGAGAGCAACACTGCCTGATATGGCAACTCCTCGGCCTCCGACCGCAAGGAGCTACAGGGGGTAGTGCGTCCGGCCCAGTACATCACTGGGGCCAGGCTTCCTGCCATCCAGGACCTCTAGTTTAACTGCAAGATATAAGTTGCAACTATGATGTTTGTTCCTCAAACTATTCATTTTATTCAAACTGAAAAAGATGAGGTAAATAGCCCACATTATCCAGAAAAATAGATTTCAGGTTAAATTGAAATAGAAGGGTTTCAGTGTTACTTATTTTATCATTCTGATTTTACATGAGCCTAAATTAATCTAAAATGTACAATAGGTAGGGCCCTATAAAAATCAATTTAATCAATTTTCTTTCAACAAATTCTGTTTTCGCCGGTTAGTTTTTTCAGGGTTCCGTTATCCAGGTTCACTCTGAAAGATACATTTTTATTTATTTATAGAAAAAACAACAGAAGTGTTCTAAGTCCACAACAGAAACAAACGTGTTGAGCGTTCAGGTAACGGTATTTTATTAGCATCCCCATTAGCTGTTGCAAAAGCAGCAGCTACTCTCCATGGGGTCCACATGAAACATGACATAATACAGAACATTAATAGACAACTACAGCCCAAGGACAGAACTACATACATTTTTTCAAAAAAAGGCCCACGTAGCCTACATATCAATACATATGCACAGACTATCTAGGTCAAATAGGGGGGGGGGGGGGGGGGGGGGGGGCGTTGCGCCAAAACAAACACCCATTGGATTTATTAAAATAGTCAGGATATAATTCTGACAGGTAAACATAGGCTACTTTCAGAAGGAGGCTCTCCACTACACACTGTTCCTGCAGTGATGATTCACCATTATCAAATGTTTTCAGAATGCATCTGCTGATAAATCGCCAAAAATGCTAATGTGGGAAACAAATTAATGGCTCTCTCACCGAAGCGATTCGGTAGGCTACAATGACTAACGAGACGAAAGTCACTCACTGCGGGGTCACAGTCTGGCAAGCCCTGACATCCTAGGAAAGGAAACCTAAAAAACGATTGGTTTACTTGTCCCGATGCGACGAACATATAGTATAATCACGTTGCACGATTTATGAATGGCAAAGGGACATTGGAGATCGACTTTATTCAGTCAGTTCAACACCTTTTATTAACTAGTCAACACCTAGCTGTTCAGTTGTCAATCAACGCACGGTAAAAAGGCAATGCCACACGACTCCACGTGGACAGCTATGTGAAGCACATGAAAGAAAATAAACGATTGTGCCAGAAAACAATAATTATGGCCAGGTGGATTTCAACTCATCGTTACCACTTACATTTACACGGGACGTGCAAATTCACAAGTATCATGCGCTCTCCCTCAGTGTTAAGACATTCTACTGCAACTAACCACATCACACAAATTAGACCAGGAGGCAGGACAGACAGCAGACTGTGTTTCCCTGTCATCAGTGGCTTTGTGATTAACAGGCAGAAAATGCCTATCAGTCATTATGGCAGGAGAGGAATCGACAGACTAGCGAATAAAACGTT
The DNA here is from genome assembly GCF_045791955.1 of Oncorhynchus clarkii lewisi. Taxonomy (NCBI): domain Eukaryota; kingdom Metazoa; phylum Chordata; class Actinopteri; order Salmoniformes; family Salmonidae; genus Oncorhynchus; species Oncorhynchus clarkii. Next base: position 66,866,421 of record NC_092162.1, read on the forward strand.
TTAAATGAAAAGTAGCCTAGTTAAAGCTGCAATATGTAACTTTTTTGGGCGACCAGACCAAATTCACATAGAAATGCGTGTTATAGTTATGTCATTCTCATTGAAAGCAAGTCTAAGAAGCAGTATGGTGCCGATAGCCTTGGCCGCTTTGTTGTAGCACCGCCTGGTACGACAACTGCACCGTCCACAACCACAGGGCTCTCCAGAGGTTGGTACGGTCAGCCCAACGCATCACCGGGAGCACACTGCCAGCACCTTTGGGACATCTACAGCACCCGGTGTCACAGGAAGGTCAAGAAGATCATCAACGACCTCAGTCACCAGGGTCACGGGCTGTTCACCCCACTATCATCCAGAACGTGCGGTTAGTACAGGTGCATCAAAGCTGGGACAGAGAGACGGGCAAAACAGCTTCTTTCCCAAGGTCATTAGACTGTTACATAGCCATCACTAGCCAGTTTCCTGCCCTGAACTTAGTCACTAGCTGGCTACCACCCGGTTACTCAACCCTGTACCTTAGAGGCTGCTGCTCTAGGCACATGGAACACTGTTTAATAACGGAAGACTGGTCACTTTAATAATGTGTACATACTGTTTACCCATTTCATATGCATATACTGTATTCTAGTCAAGGCCTATCCTATTTTACTATTACTGTACATATACGGCACTGTTGGAGCTAGGAACACATGCATTCCCTACAACCGCAATAACATCTGCTAAACGTGTGTATGTGACCAATAGAATTCGATGTAGATCTATTTTATGTACGCCATTTCCATTCTTAAGTTTCGCCTTTGTGTCTTTTACTTTCAGATTCGTACACCAGCTTCAAATAGATGAAACCAATAAAACAACATATTTGTTAATAGAAAAAGGTATCTCACAGCAGTTAAGATGGTAGAATGACTCTCTACACTACAGACAATAGTTTTGTCACAGAACCTGAAATTAGAATTGAGCAACCAGGAAATAGCGGATGGATTTCTGCATTAACGCATCTAATGCGAAGTGGAAAAAGTAGGCGGTTGAAAATGTGTCTGTAACCGGCTGATTAGCCAACGGCGCTAATGGAAAACACTGCAGAGATGACACAAAGCCCATTTCAAGTACCGTTCAACACCACTAGTCTCCCCCATTTATCATCAGATTTTATGTCATATATAAATCAAAAATAGGCTCAACATAAGGATGATTTTTTTCCTTCACTAAATTGGTCAGAAGACCAACGAGATCAGCAAAAAAAAAAAAAAAACTAATGTGAAAAGATCTGATGTGATTGGCCAAATCAAAAAAAAAAGTGACCTACATATATTTTGCAGATGTTGTCACAGGTGCAGTGAAATGCTTAGGCTTTAAGCCCCAACGATGCAGTAATACCTAACAATACACACAAATCCCTCAAATTAAAATAAATATCAGAACAAGCCATGTTAGAGTGCAGAAAATATATATATAATGGTGTGAATAGACTGTATATGAATAGAAAAGGTGTGTACAGCAGTAGTTATATAGGACGAACCTTGACTAGAATACAGTACATACATATGAAGTGGGTAAAACAGTATGTAAACATTATTAAAAAGTGACCAGGGTTCAATGACTATGTACATAGGGGAGCAGCCTCTAAGGTGCAGGGTTGTAGCCGGCAAGAAGCAGTGACTAAGGTTCAGGGCTGGGTACTGGGAGGAGGCCGGCTAATGGTGACTATTTAACAGTCTGATGGCCTGGAGATAGAAGCTGTTTTTCCCAGTTTCTCGGTCCCAGCTTTGATGCACCTGTAATGTCTCCGCCTTCTAGATGGTAGCGTGGTGAATGGGCCGTGGCTCAGGTCCTTGATTAGTTTTTTGGCGTTCCTGTGACACCGGGTGCTGTAGATGTCCTGAAGGGCAGGCAGTGTGCTCTCAATAACACGTTAGTCAAAAGACCAATTAGTGGGAAAACAATATCAAAATTGGGCTGCCGTGTAAACACAGGCAAATAGACTTGTTCTCAGCCAACACTCTACCAATGCTAATAAAGCAGCATCTCAGGGACGTACCCTCATGCTTTGCCAAGTTAACCACAGCCCAAAACTCTCCCCTTCAACCATTTCACCTTTCTTGTGCTCTGCATTGGCCCCTGCTGCTGCTCGCTTGGCCTCCCTGCTCTCCTGGTTGGCCCTGTCCTTCTGCTTCTTCTTGCTGGTGCTGTCATCTGCGCTGCGCTGACCCCCATTCCGCCGACCTGACTCACTGCTGCTGGCCATCTTCAGGCGCTTGGCGCTCACGGGCCGCCCGTCCCCGGCGTCACTGCTGCTGCTGGGGTCTGGTTCTGGGGTGTGCCGCTTTCTACCCGGTCCAGCTATCTTGGCGATGATACAGGTCAGAAATCTCCCGGAACAGAATCAGAGGTCCTGAGAAGAGTCAGGGGACCCACCAGCTATGAATGAGTGTTGCAGAGCTACATAAGAGTCATAAAGAGTGTGATCTGTGGTGTATATAGTAGGTTACAGAATATATGATCAATTAAGTCATTTACACACATGCAAATTTGAAACCTGACCCCAGTCAGATTAAACTCACATTTTAAACATTTCCGGTACATTGATCTGATTGGAATCTGTCTGCAAACATTGCAATAGGTATCTCTGCATTTACTACCAAGATGACTCGGGGTGGCTGTCTTATTGAGTATCCCAATCATTTGTGATATTAGCTACTGTATCTAGCTAGCTATCTTGAATATTTTGCCTTGGATTTTGCCCATGAATGTTGCACCCTGGATTGCAAGACAATGTGACTTCGGTACAATGCTAACTAAAGTCAACTACAATGTCTAAGTGGATAGCTAGACTATAGTTGCTTACTTTATACGTTGCATTTGATTAATAATAGTATGCCTAACATTAAACCTTTATGTACATTTCTGCCAGTCTCTTTGCCCTCAACGCAATGGCGTCATGTTCATGCGGCAAGTTAGTTGTTAGCTAGTGACGACCAGTTACTTAACGTTAGGTAGCTAACTAAGTTAGCTAGCATGCTAAAATAAGATACTTGGCTATCAATGTTCATTGGCCAATCAGTTCATCAAAAATCTGACAATTTAACGTTAAAATGTTAACAGAATCTATATAAATGTCAGTAACAACAGGGATAAATTGCCAATGTAACATTAACGTTACCTGGCTAACTGGCTAGCCGGCTAACGTTAGCTAAGCTAACAACAGTTAGACAACTAGCTTTATCTTCCTAGCTAAATTACTAGCAGTTCTGGCGAATGTCATTAGCTTGTTAGCTAATTTCGCTACCAAACGTTTGTCAGTTATTGACAAGCTAAACAAACAATAGCTATTGACAATAGCGCCTCATGACTAATAATTGAACATTTCTAAAAAAAAATACATTTAAAAAATACTAGCCAGTATGACCGACTACTTACAAAACATGTATAATTTGGAGTGTCGTCTCCCCGTCTTTGTGCACAATGGCCGGCGAGTCCGTACTTCTTCAGCCCTCCCTAAGCTCCTTGACCGCCGCGGGCCTCTGCTCACCCCTTCCCGCAATCGAAATCCCGTACTCTTGGTGTTTCTAGAATATTCTCGTTATCCGGGTATCTCTTATAGATTCCTAAATATTTTAATCAAATATAGGTGACGTGAATGGCAACAAAACGATATATCGCTTCAACCTAAGTTACTTTATCAGCCCACGGGAAATGACTCGCACTTTGTTTAGGAACAAAAACAGTCCAAACCGAAAACCACTTTGAAGACTGACCACTTCCTGGAGGCAGGCAGGCTGAGGCGGCACTGTAGAAACCGACCCCTCACAATGGAAAACTCTCAATTGCATGATCTCCTCGCGTCCTCTCTCATCGCTTCCTTCTAAAAATCCATTGGATGAGAAAGCCAAAGAAAGCCCCTCTGACCTTCTCCTCCAATGGGGTTTGAGAAAGAGACGAGAGGACGCGAGAATTGTGCAATTGAACATCTCTATTGAGATTCTCCCATGTGACAAAGGTTTTCTTGGCTGGTTCTACAGGAAGGCAGCTATGAAACCAGTGTATGAGATTAGTAAAACAGGCCTATTATATGGGGTTTATAATAGAGAGATGTTGAATAAGACATGAACTAGTTTAGACATGACAATTTTTAACTACATTCTCCTTAGGTGATCCACACCTCTCTCCCCACCATTGCATATATTGCATTGTATGTTTATTGTGTGCATTGATGGCGTTCCAGTTTTATTAGTCACACAATTTCAGTTTTCCTACACTGGAGGGTGGAAATACTTTTTCAGTATTATTGTCAGGCAACTCACAAACAGCTTTCTCTCAATTACAGAAACAATACCATCCATTGAGTCTATGTAGTGTTTAAAGAGAACAAGCATCCCATAATTTAATCCAGGAGAGATCAGAAACCATGTCAAAGTCACCGATCATACCCCGGTTCATCATCATGTCGGTACACATAACAACTTTTGTTCATTGTTTTTCCAGAACAATTTATTCATAAGTACTTTTTTGGCATTATTTATATTCTGAATGTGGCAGTGTTTGGAGGATGATCTGAGTTGAGGCTAAACATATTTGCACATTTTCGTATTCTTCACACACACAAATGGATAATTATTTTCGTAAATGTCATGTGGAGCCACTTCTATCCTTCAGTTGAAAGTCACACAGTAATACACTGAGGGCACACAATGTTATATTAGATGTGTGAAATCTTACAATCAACAAGACACAGTTACACAGTGTAGTTGGATAAGCACCATGGCTGTAGGTGCAGTACTGAGTTCCTCACTAGAGCGCATAGGGTGTACACCCTACAAGAGAGTAAAGCAATAGTAGGCTCACATAGTGTCTGCAGTCAGTCAGTGTTTGGTTTAACTCGGCCAGGTCCCTGTTTACTGACAGGTGTTGTAGATCTGAATCTGTTTGTTGATGTCGTTGAGGATAGCCTTCATCTTGTCTTCTAGGCCGTCCAACTGCCGGGCTTTGCCCTCCAACCTTTTCTGGTTCTCTTCATAGTCTTTCTCTAGTTCTGTGGATATAAAGTGTGTCAAGTTTATATCTTAATGTTTAATCTCAGAATAACCAGACTTGACTGACTGATATACTGTAGACCTGTCCTGGCACCCCAATGGTGGAACCAGCTTCCCTCTGAAGCTAGGATAGCAGAGTCCCTGCCCATCTTCAGAAAGCACCTGAAACCTCTTTGAACAGGTATCTTAAATAAATACAAAAAATATATATAATAATCTTGACTCCTATCTAAAGTAGATAACTACTTTATTGAGGAATAGTGTACTTACTATGCCTGTGATATGTGGTTGTCCCACCTAACTATCTTAAGATGAATGCATTAACTGTAAGTCGCTCTGGATAAGAGCGCCCGCTAAATGACTAAAACGTCTGAGGTTGGCCGTGAGGCCGATACCTAAAGCTCATTAAAGAGCAGTGATACTATCAAGAGCAGTGATACTATCAAGAGCAGTGATACTATCAAGGGCAGTGATACTATCAAGGGCAGTGATACTATCAAGAGCAGTGATACTATCAAGAGCAGTGATACTATCAAGGGCAGTGATACTATCAAGAGCAGTGATACTATCAAGAGCAGTGATACTATCAAGAGCAGTGATACTATCAAGAGCAGTGATACTATCAAGAGCAGTGATACTATCAAGAGCAGTGTGCGGGTTCCTTATTATTTCTCAAATTACTAAAATGTAAAATGTACAGTTTGTTCTCTGGTTTGAGTACACCACCATCAGACAAATTCAGACAATACAGTGGCACTGTTTAACCACAAAAGGGCAATGTTGCCTTCGCTATTCTCCAAGGTTAGCTTGTGTAAATCAAAAACATTGCTGCTCTTAATTAAATAACGTGACCCAGTTCCCTCCAGGGTTCCCTGCCACACACCTGCTAGTCTCTGGAGCTTGTCCTGAGCGTCTTTCAGTAGCTCCTTGGCCTCGTCTCTCAGGCGCTCTGCTGTCTTTTTGGCCTCCTGGACGGTCTTGGCTTTCCTGTCCACCAAGTCCTGCACTGTGTGATACTTATCCGTCAGCTCGCCATCTAAAATCTGAGAGAAATAAGACAGCATAAATAGTATCAGTCACAGTATTACAGTCCTAAATATACACATAAAATGAATACACACACACATCGAATGAACACACACACACACACACACACACACACACACACACACACACACACACACACACACACACACACACACACACACACACACACACCTGCTTGGCATCATTGGCTTTGTCCCGTGCCATAGTGGCTGTCTCCTCAGCTCGAGCTGCTGCCATGCTGTTTTTTGCACGTTTGAGTTTCAGACCGTCAATCCCCCGACCCAGGTTGCCAAGGCGATCCATGGCATTATTCAGGTCATGTTCACTGCTGGAGGTCTCAGACTCGATCTACGAGCAGAGAAAATATCAGGAACGTATTATCTCTTCATCCTCCTCACCCCCATCAAACAGAATACAGATGGCGTCCACTCAGTTGAGTTCCTACTGTACCTGTGCTAGTCGGACTTCCGTTTCACCAATGTCAACCTTCGCCCGCTGTATGGCCTTCTCCGCTGCAGCCTGGGCCGTCTTAGCGTCCTCAAGTGCCCGTTTCACCGTCTCTGCTGTGGATTTCACCCCGTCTGCCCGATTCCTACAGAACGGAAACACATGTTGGAATCAGGAGCGTTTTGCTGTGCTGTCTCTTTGACTTGATAATGCTATAACCTATAACCCTCTACATACTATAACCCTCCACACACACACACACACACACACACACACACACACACACACACACACACACACACACACACACACACACACACACACACACACACACACACACACACACACACACACACACACACACACACACACACACACACACACACACACACACACACACACACACACACACACACCTGGCCTTCTTGGCCTCCTGCAGCAGCTGCTCTGCTTTGCGCACGTCGTCCTGTGTCTGTTTCAGAATGGCGTCTACGTTGGAGAGGCTCCGGACCCGGTCCTTGATCTCCTCTGCCAGGTGTCTGATCTGCTGTGGTGAGGCTGGGATGGACAGCTCCAGGACACGGTTAGCCACCGTTTCAATGCTGTCTGGATCAGCACCCTCCTCTGCAAGGAGACAGAAAAGATATTCAGATCAGTGAAGAGATTTTTTGACACAGATTGGAAGTTAATACTTAATGATTATGACGCTGATCATGATGACTATCCCGAGGTGAAGATGCATTGTTTGTATGGCCCAATGTAGCCAAGGTCTGAACTCACTTTTCCTCTAATATCTGAATTCTCTGTCACTTTTCCCAAAATGTTTTCCTAGTAGCTCCTAGTAACTTTCCTAGTAACTTTCCTAGTAACTCACGCATGAGGAAGTCCCGGATCTGCTTGATGAGGTCCCGCAGGTCGTTGTTGGAGCGCTCCACCTTGTTCTTGGTGTTAGTGGCCTTGTCCAGAGCTGCCTGGGCTTTACCCTTAGCCTCCTCCGCCTTGGTCTTGGCATCTGCCACCTGAGAAGCCAAACAGGGGGATACAGAGAACCAGGGATAACTTATCAATTCCCCCGACTTTGCTGATAGCTGCTTCATTGTAGAAACGTTTTACCTACTATGACTGTGATAGGTCGTTATCTCACCTAGTGAATGCATTAACTGTAAGTCGCTCTGAATAAGTGTCTGCTAAATGACTAAAATGTGAATGTACCCTCATACTGTAGGTGATACAGGGGTATGTTTGCATTAATGACATGCCACAACAGATTTAGCAAGTCTTCCTTTCCTGTCAAGACAGTTTGTGTTTATCTATTAAGGAGTATGTCCACTTGGAGTAACAGACCTTGTGGAAGAGCTCCTCTACCTCCTTCATGGCTATGTTCAGCTCTTTCTCTGCGTGCTTAGACTTTTCCAAGGCGTTCTCTGCCATCGCTACGGCACCGTTGCAGTTCAGGCCTCCACAGTGCCTGTTCCCCTCGTCGTCACGGCAACCCGCCCCTCCGCAATGGCTCTCTACACAGGGGGAATCGCCAGGGCCCCCACAGACCTGGTCAAAGGGGGCGGGGTGGAACATGTATCAGATTAGTAGATTTTCATAACTTTCCATGAACGCTGACCGTTTGTATCTAGATGTTTATGTTGATGCTTGCTTAACCTTCTCGTTGATCTTCTTCATGTCCAGGGTTTGTGCCTTGGCATTGAGGTCCCCCAGGGCTCGCTTGTTGGCGGCGTTCTTGCGGTTGAAGTCGTCTTTCTTGGCAGAAATGAGGCGTTCTGTCTTGCGGCGGGTGTCTGCTGATTGGCTGACAGTGCTGGGCGTGGTAGTGGTGGACTGGTTGGCTCGCCGCTCTGCGTCACGGGACTTATTATAGGAGCTTCGGATGCTTTCATATGCACCTGGGTGAAGGAGAGGGGCCCGAAATTAAGAAAGACACATTTAACTAATGTTTCAAAAGTATTTCTACAAAAAAAACATTGATAACACCAGCCATTAAGGCACTACGTATCCCAGAATCCCCCTGGTGGAAAAGGGACAGGACGTCTCTGCTCACCCAGAAAGTTAGAGTTCTTCAGGATGTCCAGTTGGCGGTGGAGCTGATCTGAGGTCAGGTTGAGCTCTTTGGCCTCTCTCTCTAGAACACTGAGCTCATTACTGGCCTCAACATTACTGTTCCCTACACTGGTCAGGTCTCCCTCCAGATGATTCAGTACATCTGTGGTCTCCCCTATCTGAGACCTGCAAGAGAAAGGGAGAAGGAAATTACAGTTAAACTACAAAACTGGAGGAGAGGGGTATTCATGGTGAATCTATATTCAGACAGAATCTACCTTTGTATGTGTATTGTTATGTAAAGTATAATAGTGTCAGTGTGTATGTGTATGCCTTGTACCTGAGGTCTTCAATGAGCTCCATCAGGCTGCTGACTGCCTCTGTGGTGGTGTTGCGGGCATTGACGATGCCCTGAGCTCGTGCCAGCTTCTCCTCCAGGTCTCTGAAGGCCTTCTCATAGGCTCCAGTCAGGCCCGTGTTCTGGATCTCCACAGCCCGCTCCGACAGGGTCTTGGTTCGGACAGCCAGGTTCTGTACCACCCGGTCCCAGTCCCCAAAGCACTGGTGGCAGGGCTGGCAGTTAGGGAACTGGCCTGAGAAGCCCCGGGCACACTGATCACAACGCACGCCCGACACCCCCTGTTGACACACGCAGTGGCCTGTCTTCTGGCCACACTGAGAGGTCTCTATGCCCCGGGGGTCACAGTCACAGGCTGAGAGAGATGTAGAGAGAGATGAAGAGAGAGATAGAGATGGAGAGAGATGAAGAGAGAGATGGAGAGAGATGAAAAGAGAGAGAGATGGACAGAGAGATGGAGAAAGAGAGAGAGGTGGAGAGAGAGATGAAAGGAGAGAGTGATGGACAAAGAGATGAAGAGAGAGAGATGAAAAGAGAGAGAGAGATGGACAGAGAGATAAAGAAAGAGAGAGATGAGAGAGAGAGATGGATGGAGAGACGGATGAAGAGAGAGATGGCGAGAGAGATGGAGAGAGAGTGAGACGGACAGAGACATGGAGAGAGAGAGAGAAAGAGAGAGAGAGAGAGATGGAGAGAAAGTAATTACGGAATTACCTGGAAGGTTTACAACTAAAGATGATTATTCCCAAACTATACAGCAAATGCTCTGGAAAACAAACAGAGACCTGAAAACACCATCCAACCTGGAACTGACTGTGTAATAGTCTGAAGCTATACATTATTTCCAAAAAAAACATGAAGAAAAATACATTACAATGATATATTTGACTTTATAAGGACTGAATGCTAAATTAAGGCTACCAAGCTTGATACAACTTCAATTAGCACTGATGTGTCAAGTGAGAGGCGTCAAAGCTCGAGCCCAACAATGGCAGGAGAGCCCCAACCAAATGGAGAGGCCTTAGAAGCACCCTCCCACTGTTCAGTGGAATTAAAATACTGTACCCTTTGAATGTAAAGAATAATAAGACATGAAAAGAGTACAAAATGAAGCTCCTTTTTGAAAATCAAGACACACCTTTTTGCTGACTATTATAAAAATGGGAACATAAGCAACACCCCATTTAGGCCCCCTCCTGCCCTCAGACTTATGCCCCTCCTGCCCACCCCATGCCCCCCACTCCCGCAAAGAGGGCCTCAACATGGATGTCACACATACGCCCAGGCCGTGAGCAGGCAAACAGGGCCAACCCCCACTCTTACACTAGCCCAAGTCGATGGCATGTACCAGAAGCTCAGCAGGCTCTGCTCACACTTACTGGCCTGAAGCCAAACCACACAACTAACATTGGACACTTTATGGAACACAAAGCCATCACTAACTCATCCTGGAATATCCAAGGCCTGAGGTCATCTGCCTTTATGGAACACAAAGCCATCACTATCTCATCCTGGAATATCCAAGGCCTGAGGTCATCTGCCTTTATGGAACAGAAAGCCATCACTATCTCATCCTGGAATATCCAAGGCCTGAGGTCATCTGCCTTTGGCCTAAAGAGCAGGAACCTGGAGTTCACCAAAGAAATCAGAAATTCAGACTGTCACCCTACAAGAAACATAGTATAGAGGAGATGGACCCACTGGTTTCCCTCTAGGTGACAGAGAGCTGTTAATCCCATCCACCAAACTACCAGGTGTGAAACAGGGAAGGGACTCAGGGGGTATGCTAATTTGGTATAGAGCAGACCTAACCCACTCCGTTAAATTAATCAAAACAGGGACATTTTTCATCTGGCTAGAAATTCAAAAGGAAATGATCTTAACAGAGAAAAATGTCCTCATGTGTGCTACCTATATCCCCCCACTAGAATCCCCATACTTTAATGAAGACAGCTTCTCCATCCTGGAGGGGGAAATCAATCATTTCCAGGCCCAGGGACATGTACTAGTCTGTGGTGACCTAAATGCCAGAACTGGACAAGAACCTGACACCCTCAGCACGCAGGGGGACAAACACCTACCTGGAGTGGACAGCATTCCCTCCCCCATATGCCCCCCTAGACACAACTATGACAACATTACCAACAAAAACGGGTCACAACTCCTGCAGCTCTGTCGCACGCTGGGTATGTACATAGTCAATGGTAGACTTTGAGGGGACTCCTATGGTAGGTACACCTATAGCTCATCTCTTTGCAGTAGTACTGTAGACTACTTTATCACTGACCTCAACCCAGAGTTTCTCCGAGCGTTCACAGTCAGCCCACTGACACCCCTATCAGATCACAGCAAAATCACAGTCTTCTTGAACAGAGCAATACTCAATCATGAGGCATCAAAGCCAAAGGAACTGAGTAATATTAAGAAATGCTATAGATGGAAGGAATGTAGTGTGGAAACCTACCAAAAAAACAATTAGGCAACAACAAATTCAATCCCTTTCAAACAACTTCCTGGACAAAACGTTCCACCGTAATAGCGAAGGTGTAAACGTGGCAGTAGAAAATATAAACAGTATATTTGACCTCTCAGCTTTCCTATCAAATCTAAACATTTCAAACAGAAAACCGAAGAAAATGAACAACAATGACAAATGGTCTGATGAAGAATGCAAAAACCTAAGAAAGAAATTGATAAACCTGTCCAACCAAAAACATAGAGACCCAGGAAACCTGAGTCTACACAGAGAGATGAACCTGGAGAAGAGTCCCCTAAGCAAGCTGGTCCTGGGGCTCTGTTCACAAACACACCCCACAGAGCCCCAGGACAGCAGCACAATTAGACCCAACCAAATCATGAGAAAACAAAAAGATAATTACATGACACATTGGAAAGAATTGAGCAGACTAGAATGATATTTGGCCCTAAACAGAGAGTACATAATGGCCGAATACCTGACCACTGTGACTGACCCAAAACAGAGAGTACATAATGGCCGAATACCTGACCACTGTGACTGACCCTAAACAGAGAGTACATAATGGCCGAATACCTGACCACTGTGACTGACCCTAAACAGAGAGTACATAATGGCCGAATACCTGACCACTGTGACTGACCCTAAACAGAGAGTACATAATGGCCGAATACCTGACCACTGTGACTGACCCTAAACAGAGAGTACATAATGGCCGAATACCTGACCACTGTGACTGACCCAAAACAGAGAGTACATAATGGTCGAATACCTGACCACTATGACTGACTCAAACTCAAGGAAAGCTTTGACTATGTACAGACTCAGTGAGCATGGCCTTGCTATTGAGAGTGGCCTTCTCAAGAAAAGACAGGCTATGTGCTCACTGCCCACAAAATGAGGTGGAAACTGAGCTGCACTTCCTAACCTCCTGCCAAATGTATGACCATATTAGAGACACATATTTCCTTCAGATTACACAGATCCACAAAGAATATGAAAACAAACCTGATTTTGATAAAACTCCCATATCTACTGGGTGAAATATCACAGTGTAGCATCACAGCAGCAAGATTTGTGACCTGCTGCCACAAGAAAAGGGCAACCAGTGAAGAACAAACACCATTTTCAATACAACCCATATTTATGCTTATTTATTTACCCTTTTGTACTTTAACCATTTGCACATCGCTACAACACTGTATATATACATAATACGACATTTGAAATGTCTTTATTCTTTTGGAATGTCTGTGAGTGTACTGTTCATTTATATTGTTTATTTCACTTTTGTATATTATCTACTTCACTTGCTTTGGCAATGTTAACATGATTCCCATGCCAAGAGAGAGAGAGAGAGAGAGAGAGACAGAGAGAAAGAGAGAGAGAGAGAGAGAGAGAGAGAGAGAGAGAGAGATAGAGAGAGAGAGAGAGAGAGACAGAGAGAAAGAGAGAGAGAGAGAGAGAGAGAGAGAGAGAAAGAGAGAGAGAGAGAGAGAGAGAGAGAGAGAGAGAGAAAGAGAGAGACAGAGAGAAAGAGAGAGACAGAAAGAGAGAGAGAGACAGACAGAAAGAGAGAGACAGAAAGAGAGAGAGAGAGAGAGAGAGAGAGAGAGAGAGAGAGAGAGAGAGGAAGTCAGAGATCGTTAGTATATGTCTGCTACTGATATTTTGATGCCACTCTTATGAATAACATGTTACATGGAGCTTCTGCTAATGCTGACCTCTACACTGGATCCTTGGGTCGCCCCAGTAGTTCTCTTGGCAGTCTGTGCAGATCTTCCCACCAAATCCGTCACGACACTGACACTTTCCAGTGAACTGGGGCACAGAGAGGACAAACATGAGCATGAGGTCACAGAAGAGGTTTATCCCATGAAGCACCTTAGTAATGGAACCACACCCACACCTCGTTGCACGCCGGGTTGACAGCGTTGTTGGGTTCACAGCCGCAGGCCTCACAGCCCCGTCCACTAGCCAGGTTCCAGTAGTTGGGCTCACAGTGGTCACATGTCAGGCCGATAGTGTTGGGTAGACACAGGCACTGCCCTGTGGCACGCTGGCAGACACACTCATCCCGCGCTGTACACTGGGTTTGCGCTGTGCCCAGGAAGTTACAGGTGCACTCTTGAGAAAACAAAAAAAAAGTAGATTAAACATTTACTAGGGTGCACAACATATACAGTCTAAAAAATGAATGGTTGTCAAGATTTTTTTTTTGTGTAAAAAGGGCTGTTTCAACAGTCACTCACTTCTGCAGTTGCGTCGCGAGGCGTCTCCATAGTAACCGCTCTTGCACACGCCACAGTCCGGTCCCTCTGTGTTGTAGAGACACTTCTTACACTCTCCTGTCCTCCGGTCACACGCATCCAGGTCTGACATGTCAATGTTGTTACTGCACCTGCACGGCTGGCACCGCCCACCTGGCTGGGAGGGGTTGCCGTAGTAACCTGGGGCACACTCCTCACACCGGGAACCTGTGACCCAAAAAGGAAAAAAATATTGAGGGAGAAGGAGGGAGATTTTTGGATGGACAGAGATGTAAAGTGGAATATCTCATGTTGATATTGAGATATTTATTGGCTGGGTGAGGGTGAAAAATGACTTGGTATTTTCACGTATTTCTAAACAGTTTTCCAGTGAACTTAAGTGAGAAGCTTATAGTGTGATAGCAGACAGACAGAGACATGTGGTGAAACCCAGCTCAGTGACAATCAATAAAGTTCAGGATGAACACATTATGTTAGATACTTGAAAATGTTTCATATTTTATCATTTTGCAATGCTATTACATCTCGTGTTAAAAGGGAGTTTGGTTACCCAGGAGATAAACATTGATTAGTGAGGAGCTCTGTTGCAGAGTGGATTATGCTTCAGCAGTGTTGTAGAGTCCGTTCTTGAGACCACATATTTGTATTCAATTTTATTTCACCTTATTTAACCAGGTAGGCCAGTTGAGAACACCTTTATTTAACCAGGTAGGCCAGTTGAGAACACCTTTATTTAACCAGGTAGGCCAGTTGAGAACACCTTTATTTAACCAGGTAGGCTAGTTGAGAACACCTTTATTTAACCAGGTAGGCCAGTTGATAACACCTTTATTTAACCAGGTAGGCCAGTTGAGAACACCTTTATTTAACCAGGTAGGCCAGTTGAGAACACCTTTATTTAACCAGGTAGGCTAGTTGAGAACACCTTTATTTAACCAGGTAGGCCAGTTGAGAACAAGTTCTCATTTACAACTGCGACCTGGCCAAGATAAAGCAAAGCAGTGCGACAAAAAAACAACAACACAGAATTACACATGGGATAAACAAAAGTACAATCAATAACACAAAAGGAAAATCTATATACAGTGTGTGCAAATGGAGTAAGGAGGTAAGGCAATAAATAGGCCATAGTAGCGAAGTAATTACAATTTAGCAAATGAACACTGGAGTGATAGATGTGCAGATGATGATGTCCAAGTAGAAATACTGGTGTGCAAAAGAGCAAAAAAAAGTAAATAAAAACAATATGGGGACGAGGTAGTTGGATGGGCTATTTACAGATAGACTATGTACAGCTGCAGCGATCGATGAGCTGCTCAGATAGCTGATGCTTAAAGTTAGTGAGGGAGATATTAGTCTCCAATTTCAGCCATTTTGCAAATCGTTCCAGTCATTGACAGCAGAGAACTGGAAGGAAAGGCGGCGAAAGGAGGTGTTGGCTTTGGGGATGACCAGTGTGAGATACCTGCTGGAGCACGTGCTACGGGTGGGTGTTGTTATGGTGACCAGTGAGCTGAGATAAGGCGGAGCTTTACCTAGCAAAGACTTAGAGATGACCTGGAGCCAGTGGGTTTGGCGATGAATATGTAGCAAGAGCCAGCCAACGAGAGCATACAGGTCGCAGTGGTGGGTAGTATATGGGGAATTGGTGACAAAACGGATGGCACTGTGATAGACTGTATCCAGTTTGCTGAGTAGAGTGTTGGAGGCTGTTTTGTAAATAACATCGCCGAAGTCGAGGAATGGTAGGATAGTCAGTTTTACGAGGGTATGTTTGGCAACGTGAGTGAAGGAGTCTTTGTTGCGAAATAGGAAGCCGATTCTAGATTTCATTTTGGATTGGAGATGCTTATATGAGTCTTGAAGGAGAGTTTACAGTCTAGCCAGACACCTAGGTATTTATAGTTGTCCACATATTCTAATTCAGAACCGTCCACAGTAGTGATGCTAGTCGGGCAGGCTGGTGTGGGCAGCGATCAGTTGAAGAGAATGCATTTAGTTTTACTCGCGTTTAAGAGCAGTTGGAGGCCATGGAAGGAGTGTTGTATGGCATTGAAGCTCGTTTGGAAGTTAGTTAACAATATTGAGTGTTGTCGGACTTGTCTCGGTGCAGGATACATTTTTACTCGGTCTTGACTCGGTCTCGGACAATGAGGACTCGTAATTTCTTCCAGAGACCAGTAAAAAGTTTTAAAAACTCATTATCAGCTCCCATTCAGTCAACGCATAAAAGCGCTTTGCCAGGCCAAATATCCACACCTCTGTCAGGATATCGCTTCCTACTTGTCTTGTAACATTACTGTCCTTTTCTTTCATTGAAAAATATCCTCAAAACCATTGCTGCGGGAAGTAGGGGTGCTTGAAAATCAGAATAAAAAATATACAATTAATAAAAATATATATATATATTTTTGGAAGAAAATACATTTCTTCACAAAAGTAGTGCACTGGGCCTTTACTAGTCCTGTAATAGTGGGCTGAAGCTTTGGGAACAACATTTTCTCCTGCAGTCTACAAAACATTCTCAGCACCCTTGAAAGTTGCACGCTCACCAAGAGAGGGCAGACTGAGGAATTTGTTACATATTTGGTATTTCTATCTATTAGCAACCTGTTTGGGTTTGTGATCATAGAGTGTCTCTCTATTTTCCTCTGCGTTTCTTCACCATTTTAAAATGTCTAAACTGGGCCTCCCGGGTGGCGCAGTGATTAAGGGCGCTGTACTGCAGCGCCAGCTGTGCCATCAGAGTCCTGGGTTCGCGCCCAGGCTCTGTCGTAACCGGCCGCGACCGGGAGGTCCGTGGGGCGACGCACAATTGGCCTAGCGTCGCCCGGGTTAGGGAGGGCTTGGTCGGTAGGGGTGTCCTTGTCTCATCGCGCACCAGCGACTCCTGTGGCGGGCTGGGCGCAGTGTACGCTAGCCAAGGTGGCCAGGTGCACGGTGTTTCCTCCGGCGCATTGGTGCGGCTGGTTTCCGGGTTTGACGTGCGCTGTATTAAAGAAGCAGCGGCTTGGTTGGTTGTGTATCGGAGGACGCATGACTTTCAACCTTCGCCTCTCCCGAGCCCGTACGGGAGTTGTAGCGATGAGACAAGATAGTAGCTACTACAACAATTGGATACTACGAAATTGGGGAGAAAAGGGGGTAAAATTCAAAAAAAATAAAAAATGTCTAAACTATCCATGTTCTTCTGACATGTGAACGCAGAAACACTGGACATTAGGAGCTCTTATTGTGGTGGCGATTTGAAACAATCGCAGTCATGGTCTTGAACTGGACTCTCATTGTTCTGGTCTCGGTGTTGACTCAGACTCAATTTGCTCTGGTCTTGGTCTTCAATCGGGTCTTGCTTCAGATGGTCTCTAACCCTGTGCTTCAGCATTTTGGTAGACACCATGAACGATTTACTTCTCTCACAAAGAGCACATCTTTTCTAAGGATGGATTCAGAGGAAGGGAGACATACTTTAAATTTTTTTGTTTGTCCAACTGCTGGCTGCAGGGGGCAGAGTATGCTGGGGTGAAGGGAGGCTGGCTTTTGGGTTTGACAGACAACCTACAGCTGCTGGTTTTGAG